>NW_026889812.1:480000-781176 GCF_033153115.1 Saccostrea echinata | reverse complement strand
GGGGGGGGGGGGGCAGGGGCGGTTTGAACAACCTAGGATCTCTCCTGCCTGACACTGCTTGCATTTCAATATCCCTTATCATGTCCCTACTGGTCTTGAGAATAAGTTTTTTTAAATTCTTATATATTCCAATATGTACAAATTTGATCCCATACCCCCCCCCCCCCCCCCCCCCCCCCCCCGGGGACCTTGATTTGAACAAAATTGTTTGTTTCACCCTGTTTTCCCTCTGACAGCCTAAACTATAATGATGTGATTCCTCTTCACAATGTATGTACATAATAACATGTATAAAGTAAATATGGTACATGTAAAACATGCAATGAAAGTCCATTATAAACAGACATTACACCTGTAATTTCATAAATCATTCTTTTAATAAAGTCTCATGACAAAATAATAAGGCATTAAGAAATGTTTTTAAAAGGAATGTACAAATGAATACATATGCCTATATTTAAAAAAAATACAAAGCAGAAATCAGTGGAAGAAATGGAACTAGTTAAATAACAAGTCAATCAAACAAGATTTTAGAAATAAATAGAAATAAATAAATAAAAAAGAATAAAAAATCTTGGAAAAAACCACACAATGTATAAATTGTAAGTCTCAGTGGACAGTAAATAATTTTGGATTTCTTGTTAAAAACACAGGTACCTGAAAGGCTGTAATTTAAGGAAAGTGTATGGACTTCATACAAACCATTTCCATCTTTAGTAGTAAAAAGTGATCAGATCTTTCATACCACATTTGGGAAGGGGTCAGGGCCACGAAGATTAAGAAAATAGTGGCATTTTGGGATAACCATTAAACTTTAAAGTCATATTAGGTTTCTGATCTTTGTTATCAACTAAATTTCTGTTTTGCAATATAGAGGAATACGAAAAACAAGTTATTACATATCTCCAACTGTATTTTATTTTTTGTGAGAATGACTATTGGAAAAATTGACACATTCAATTCTGAATTGGAAAAAAAAATACCTTTTTGGAATTGGAAATGGGGCCCTTGAATAACTCCAATTATAGGTAATTGAGAGCTCTGGTGGTTATGACATTTGTGAAAAAAGAAATAACTTTTTATTTAGGGTTCCTCTACCCTCTGATACATTTAAGAAGTATTACTCTTATTCAAATAAATTACAATAACATGTATTCCATCATAAAACTGTCATGAAAACAGGCCAAATCTTAGTCAGATTTTGCCCAGCAGGGCAGGACAAAAATCTGGGTATTTTCATAATGAAGTACATTTCTTTTGAAAATATCCTTTAAAAGAAACACAGCCTTAGATCACATAAACTCAATAAATCCCCCTATTTTTCAAACAATACCACCAGTTCACCTTAATTATACATCACTGTTTAATGCTTAATGACTTGTATGAGACAAGAAGTTTTATGTAACACATATTTAACAGGGCAAAAACCTGGATATTTTCATAATGAAGTACATTTCTTTCGAAAATATCCTTTTAAAGAAACACAGCCTTAGATCACATAAACTCTATAAATCCCCATATTTTTCAAACAATATCACCAGTTCACCTTGATTATATATCACTGTTTAATGCTTAAAGACTTGTATGAGACAAGAAGTTTTATGTAACATATTTAACATCTACCAAAAAAGATAAGAATGTCAGAATTCTTGGTGGAATGTCAATTAAAGCCATAGATACATGTATAACATGTATAATATATTATGACCAAGATCAATACAGGATAAAACAGGATAACAATTTATAGATACTTCATGATAAACAGTGAATGCTTATATATTCATTTTTAAATGTGAATTTATACAATCATTAACACTTGTCTATATGGAATGTATTCATCAAAAAGTTTATGGGACTGTATGTAGTTTATATGCTCTTATGAGATTTTTCTCTATTATATATATACATAGGTATCATAAAAAATATTAAAAAATTCTTAAACAAATAACAAGTAAATAAATATACAGCAATACCTTAAATATAAATACTTTCCACATAATTAAAACTTAAAAGCCATTCGAAAACATACAAAATCATAAATAAAGGATAAAAACTCCTTGTGATAATGATCAGCAGAAATCACTCCATGCCAACCCAATGCAAGGGGTAATACTCCGTCCTGTCATATTGTTTTGACAGCCAACTGCCACTGGATGGAAAATTTCGATAATACACAACTTCTCCCCCTGCGAGGTAAGCCCCCCACCATCCAAAACTACCCGTGGACACAATGCTATGATTACAATGAGCAAGAAGTGCCATGTCTCCCCCGGCACTTCCTGTTGTTACGAATTTAATGTCGTCACCTTTCATATTGCTTTTGCACCAAGACATTTCAGCACTCACAACAAGAAATAATAAGTTTTTAAATTTCCCCCGAAAATATTGGAATGCTTTGTCAAAATATTCCTTTGTGGCAACATTGTATCCTCGAGACAGTTCTCGTTTGCTTCCCATGTCGCCACGACGTACATGAACACCAACGGTAATTTTGTCACCAATATTCAGTGAAGTCTGCAGTTGTCGAACTTTGCTTAATAATCCAGATTTGAACTTGAAAGATTTCCTCACTTCATCTTTAATGAAATCAAAATATTTCCAGCTTTGATAAAATCCACCTAACGAATAGTTTTTGTCATGACTTAAATTTTCTAGTGATTTGTCATATACCCCCGCCCCCTTTTCCCCGACACCTTTTAAGTTCAAAGGTTCAGAATCAGTCACCTGTGAAATATCAAAAACCTGCAGTAACGTATTTCTGCGCAAAATCATAGGTTTATAATTATGACGATTGGCAATTCCTAGAAGTGATGCGAATTCAAACATTCGATTTCCTAAACGCCCTACACCAGTACTTATCATTATGTGGGAATTTCGGAAGGCCTCGGTATTCTCTGTATTACTGATGAACAAAGGATGTCGTTGAGTGGGTGTATGTTCTGTTGTAATGTTCATAGCATCTGGCAGTTCAAATCTATAATTTTCACTTACATCTTCATTGCTGATTCTTTCCTTCAAATCATACATCCTCTTGGAAGTAAAATAATTAAAACCAACTAAATATGCCATAATGGTGAATGCGCAAACTGGTAAGAAAAACGTCCAACATTTCTTCCATACTGGAGTTACAGACCAGCAGCATCTGTTCCTTTTGCTCATTTCCTCAATGTGTAAGTAATTCTTAAAGATTTAAAACAGTGCATTCTAATTCATGAATATCTGCCTATCAGCTGATTTTCCCAAGATGAGCTTCTTCTTTCAGAAAGACATGATACTCCTACGAAAATATGCACTGAAATCAGGAAGAAGTTAATATTATTCCCTTTTTTTCTGAGAACTGCAATTTTTAATTCCACTCTATGCAGTTGATCCTATGAAAATCTGCTTTAAAATCTGAAAGAAGTTGATGCTATTCCATCTTTGCTGGTAATGACACTCTCTAAGTTCATCTGAGGATTCCTGAAAAAAAAAACAATGTACATTTTATTGAAAGAAGGTTCATTCATAACATCTTGCAAATTTTTCTTTGAGGTTCATACATATTTTTGTTTAATCTTTTTATAAACTACAATCTAAAATATTATCAAAATGACTTTGATTCAGCGTTTGACATGTTCCACAGGTTAATAACCTAATTTGATGAAATCTTAACATTGTTTATCAAATAAAATGAGGCCTTAAAAGTACAATCTAAATAAAATCAGATGTTCCGAATCAGCTACTGCTTCTCAGAATATCTAATTTTAATTACTAGATTGGTATAAGTAACATTGAATATCCTTCTAGAGGCTGCAGTCATGATAAACAAGAGGCCCATGGGCCACATCGCTCACCTGAGCACACTGGCTACACTAAGGCACAAATCAGTTCAGTAATGAACCGGGGGGGGGGGGGGGGGGGGGGGGGGGGGGCTTGAATTTTAAACTTCCTGATGATGCTTTCATGTCAATATAACAAATGAATTTGTTGTACTTGAGAAGATTTTAAAAGAATTTTCCCATTTATTCCTTTGTAAAAATTTGATCCCCCATTGTAGCTCCTCCCTATCTCAGGGGTCATCATTTGAACAAACTTGAATCTACATTACCCGAGGATGCTTCCATATCAATAAGACTAACATAGCTTTTCTGTTCTTGAGAAGAAATTTTTTTTGCTGTATGTTCTTATGTAAAACTTTCGATCCCCCATTGGGCCCCACCCTACCCCCGGGGGTCATCATTTGAACAAAATTGAATCTACACTACCTGAGGATGCTTCCATATAAATTTGACTCATCATGGCTTTACTGTTCTTGAGAAGAAGATTTTTCCTATATATTTCTATGTAAAACTTTGATCCTCCATTGTGGCCCCGCCCTACCCCCGGGAGCCATGATTTGAACAAAATTGAATCTACACTTCCTGAGGATGCTTCCATATAAATATGACTCTTCATGGCTTTTCTGTTCTTAAAAAGAAGATTTTTAAAGATTTTTCCTATATATTTCTAAGTAAAACTTTGATCCTCCATTGTGGCCCCGCCCTACCCCCGGGGGTCATGATTTGAACAAAATTGAATCTACACTACCTGAGGATGCTTCCATATAAATATGACTCATCATGGCTTTACTGTTCTTGAGAAGAAGATTTTTAAAGATTTTTCCTATATATTTCTATGTAAAATTTTGATCCTCCATTGTGGCCCCGCCCTACCCCCGGGGGTCATGATTTGAACAAAATTGAATCTACACTTCCTGAGGATGCTTCCATATAAATATGACTCTTCATGGCTTTACTGTTCTTGAAAAGAAGATTTTTAAAGATTTTTCCTATATATTTCTATGTAAGACTTTGATCCTCCATTGTTTCCCCGCCCTACCCCCGGGGGTCATGATTTGAACAAAATTGAATCTACACTTCCTGAGGATGCTTCCATATAAATATGACTCTTCATGGCTTTACTGTTCTTGAAAAGAAGATTTTTAAAGATTTTTCCTATATATTTCTATGTAAGACTTTGATCCTCCATTGTGGCCCCGCCCTACCCCCGGGAGCCATGATTTGAACAAAATTGAATCTACACTACCTGAGGATGCTTCCAAATAAATATGACTCTTCATGGCTTTACTGTTCTTGAGAAGAAGATTTTTAAAGATTTTTCCTATATATTTCTATGTAAAACTTTGATCCTCCATTGTGGCCCCGCTCTACCCCTGGGGGTCATGATTTGAACAAAATTGAATCTACACTACCTGGGGATGCTTCCATATAAATATGACTCTTCATGGCTTTACTGTTCATGAGAAGAAGATTTTTAAAAATTTTTCCTATATATTTCTATGTAAAACTTTGATCCTCCATTGTGGCCCCGCCCTACCCCCGGGGGTCATGATTTGAACAAACTTGAATCTACACTACCTGGGGATGCTTCCATATAAATATGACTCATCATGGCTTTACTGTTCATGAGAAGAAGATTTTTAAAGATTTTTCCTATATATTTCTATGTAAAACTTTGATCCTCCATTGTGGCCCCGCCCTACCCCCGGGGTCATGATTTGAACAAACTTGAATCTACACTACCTGAGGATGCTTCCATATGAGTTTCATCTTTCCTGGCCCTGTGGTTCTTGAGAAGAAGATTTTTTAAAGATGCTATTCATTTTTCACTAATTCTTAATTATCTCCCCTTGAAAGAGGGCGTGGCCCTTCATTTGAACGAACTTGAATCCCCTTCACCCAAGGATGCTTTGTGGCAAGTTTGGTTGAAATTGGCCCAGTGGTTCTGGAGAAGAAGTCAAAAATGTGAAAAGTTTACAGACAGACGGACAGACGGACTACAGACAAAATGTGATCAGAAAAGCTCACTTGAGCTTTCAGCTCAGGTGAGCTAAAAAGCATATTAAGCAAATCTTATTCTAGTTTACATATAAAGGTATTGAAAGATTGATGATTACATTTTCTTTATACTCATTTACCACTTTTATAGGTCAGAGGTAAGGGTTCAATGTTATCTCTGTCAATCATATTATATAAATATTGCATATAGTTGAGTGTAACATTGAAAATTTTCACCCCAAGAAAACCACTGTCAACCGAGGTACACCCAAAAGTTGACAATGGTTTTCGAGGGGTGAAAAATTTCAATGTTACACTCAACTACATGCAATATTTATTATATCATACTGAATGCTTCTCGACGAATCAGATTCAACTAATTTACATGAAAGTATAATATTAAAAAATACCTAGTTTGTGTGATAAGCAAAACTGTTGATGATAAGAATAAATGTAGATCATCTTTAACAAAGAAATTTATATTTATGATTCTGATCTATAACTGTAAGGGTCAAAGATCAAGGTCAACTCCAATGACAGAATTACACACATTTTATAAATCTGAATCTGTTATTTTAAATCTGAATCTGTTATTTTTTAAATAACTTTGCTGTTACCTGTGCAAAGAAGCAAAAACTCAATGAAAAGTGTCGAAGCAAACATATGAACAGTCAGACTTCATCATATCACAGATCTATATACAATCTTTGCTTTGCAATAATGTGAATCTTGTTAGCTTATAATGAAAACAAATAAAAACATGCTTACTTTGTCTGGGTTTTTTTTTTTTTAAATCCTTATAAATCCTTCAGAGGTCTTTATCATTTTTATCTCCTAGGATGTGGAAACTCTGCAAGGAAATACAGAAATATAACTTTATACATTTGGTAAATAAATTTCAAACAAAAAGAAAAAAACATTGATTGCTTCAAGATGATCAATAAACTTATAAAATATTTATCTACATCCTGTTCAATAGTCGGTTAAGTTTGGTCTATCATGTTAAAAAGGTGTTCTTCTCGATTCAAATCAAGCATTATCAGCAACATCATAAGCAAAAAAAAAAAAAATAATTTAAAAAACAGCAATCTACGCTGAACATGCATTTTAATCAGGATTAGTCTTCTTGCCAAGCCAAAAACAAAGAAGGATAGTCAATGATGTGATATTGATTTTTCCTACAAAGTTTAATAATTAATACACATGATACAGTCAATGAAATGAAAAACAGAAAATAGAGATGCACATGTCACTTAATATCTTTATATAGTCTTTTCAACCTATAACCTGATAACTGAATTAACATAATTGAGTAATATTCATACCATTTCACTGAATTGAAAAAAAAAAATAGACCATTTCAATGAAATATGAAAATATCTAAAAAAATTACATGTATACATATCATTCTGTTGTATCAGTTTTGTAACCATCAGAGGAAATGTATTGATCTGCTTTCCACCTCTGCTATATATGAATAAGGTCAAAATAAAATTATCAATTTGTAAATCAAGTGTAACTTGAGAAAATAAATATAATTTGCTTCCTCTCTCTTTGGGGGGGGGGGGGGGGGGAGCTCTGAAACATTTTTGAATGATATATGTCCCATGGAGAGTTACCTCCTATTTCACACTCCATTGCTGCTTTTGGATAACAGTTTTTGAATAAATGATCTGATTCAGATAATTTAAAGAGCTTCTTTTTCATGACAATATGTAATGAACCCCTTCCAAATGTTGTTGAATTTAATAATACTGCACAAAATTGTAATTGCATGTTTTGCTCAGCTGTATTGAATGGACTTTAAATATTTTATGCTAATAACATGCAATATAAGATTACATAAATTTTAAGTTGTATTTTTTTATAATTAAAATATAAAAATACCTTAACGTACAGAATTTTAATGGGCAGCTGGAAATAGTACAAAATATAATGTTTTAAATAAATGAACACATTAAACAAAAAATTTATAGCTCACCTGATTTCAACAAGATCATATTTATGTTCCATGCGCAGTTCAATACTGGACATTTAAACACAACCCTTTACTTCAACCCTATTATTTAAATCAATTGTATCACAGAATTTATTGATTTAAAAGCTTTTAGGGATTAAATTTGTTCAGAATAATTATCAAGGTGGCTGGTATTATGAAATGCCTTTGATTGGAAATCTGTGTTATTACATGTTTGTGAGAAGACCAAAGACTGAAATAAATTTATGTCTCTGGGCAGTGACTGACAATATTAGTAATAGTATACAAGTCTTATAGCTATTCCATGCAGAGCTGTTTACCCTATTATGCAGTTTTTGTTGATTTAAATGATTTAGAACTGCCTTTAATCTGAGCTTTTCATCCATTTCATACATTTCTAGTATACATTTGATATCTTTTAGATGATAATAGCACATCAGTAATCTGTATTTTAAAACAAAAACCTGGGATAAATACAGAAATTACGTGAATAATTGTAAACAGCTGTGTTCAATGGAATTGCAGCAGTAGATTTTGAGGGGAGGGCTGGGCCCTCCTCCCTTTTCTGACCCAAATTTACCTTTAAAAAATGAATAAACAAATCTTGTAATGCTATTAATACATTTTAAAATAAAGCTAAAATAACTCACAAAACTGTTCTTAAAGAAACCTAAAATATGGGCGCTTCTGGGGGCTTTGCCTCCGAGACCCCACCTGGATTTGACATGAAACCAATGGGGGCCATAACATGTGTAACGGGAGAGGAGAAAAATGCAGCGGACCAGACCGGGATTCGAATCCGTGCCCCCTGAATCTCCAGTCAGGTGTTCTACCAACTGAGCTATCTGGCCACCAGAGATCGAACCCGTCTGACCGCCACACATGCTTAAGCCCACCTGCCCCCTCCTTTTAAACAACTGAATTTGCTGAAATATCATACAATGTTACGATATATGTAAGTTGATGTAACTTATTGTACATTATTATATTGGGTCAATGGTGTATCCAGGATTTGCATTTTAAATAGGGAAAGGGAGTCAAACTGAACATAACAGTGAAATATCTCTTTAATTTAGGAAAATGAACAGTTTAGACAGAGGTTAGCGTAAAAATGACAGATGATATTGAAAGATAATGTTAAACATGGCCACAGTTTTTGTTATCAGTACGTGATATCATATAATTATATGTGTAATAGTATTACTATTAGACCTATACTGTTACAGATCCATGTAACCGATTGCAAAATCAAATATCGCGCTGAACACGTAATCTAATGAGGTAAACTTAAATAAAAAACAAAACATAAGCATAAAACGAAAAATGTAATCCAATAATATCTATTAATTATGAATAACATCCTATAAAACTCTCTTACCATATAACATAAACACCTTTAGACTAAATAATACTCGTTCGTCCGATACTTTTGTGTACGTCGCCATTTTGAAACGGTGTCAACTGAAATCGTTACTTTAGATCGATTTTAAACCCCAACGCAAATGGCGAAACTACTTGTATTAAAACTTTAAACATGTACAATCTTCCCACTGAGGTAAATTACAACATCGATAATAGGCTTTAAGATTCTTTATTGTTCTTAAAGAAAGAAATTTACAAACAAAAAATTATTTAATTTCGTTATATTTTGAGACACATAATTTTTCACTTTTTAAAAAAGATATAGGCCTATAGGAGAAATTTCAGACATTTTAGGAAATTATTTTAAAATCGTCTTTTTTTTAAGGCAATAAGATTAAAACGTCGACTTTTCTACACTTTATACAACCATTCCTCAAGATGAATGGAAAACTAGGCATTTATATATATATATATATATATATATATATATATATATATATATATATATATATATATATATATATATATATATATATATAAGCACTAAAAATGACCAACGACACGAACAATAATAATTGTCAAATTTTCGGGACGACCTGTCCCTTCCTCGGGACAAAGAAAAAAGTTAAGAAGTCATAAAAACAAAGGAAATAGAGAAGCAAAAAAAACTAGCACTACTACTAAACTACCAAACACTAAATATTTACAATGTTACATGTTTAATTTGGAGTACACCCGATAGACCGGACGCAATTCATAGCGCTCCGGATTTCTTTATAAACTCCAAATTAAACATGTAACATTGTAAATATTTAGTCCGTTTGGTAGTTTAGTAGTAGTGCTAGTTGTTTTTGCTTCTCTATTTCCTTTGTTTTTATGACTTCTTAACTTTTTTCTTTGTCCCGAGGAAGGGACAGGTCGTCCCGAAAATTTGACAATTATTATTGTTCGTGTCTTTGGTCATTTTTAGTGCTTTATATAAATTTCCATCCGTGACCTTGTATCTACTTAGTAGATCCGACACTTAGGATATACAGTATTGTTGGTTTTTAGTGCTTTATATATATATATATATATATATATATATATATATATATATATATATATATATATATATATATATATATATATATATATGGACAATTTTCGTATCTTGTGATTGGTCATCAACAAAATTACTTTGTAGAAATTCCGACAAACTGTTGGCATTGTGTGTGTGGTGGTGGTGGTGGGGGGGGGGGGGGGTATATACAAATACACCAGCTAGCTCGCCCCACACTTTCTAAATCTTTCTGCATCTTCCTTTCTCCCTGACCAAGGAGAAGGCGATATATTATTTTCATTTTGTCTGATATAGCTTTATTTAATTATAAAGAATCAAAGAACCATCTAAAGCTCAGTATCCCAGTGACTGACACGTGCTTGTGACATCTTCCCCATTCGACGTGAAAATGGCCACACAGCCGTTACACACCTCTCTGGAAGATAAATTTGTATACGACTGAGCAATATATATATCTAAACTTTAGTTTGTATTTTTCTCTGTTTAATTTAATAGTTTTTGCACTATAGTGTTTTGCAAGGTTTTAACAATGGATTAGGGGGCAATATGTTCAAAGGCCTGAGGGGTTTGCTAGATTAATTTCACAAAAATATATCATATATATACCTATTAAAATTAATTGCGATATTTAGTTGCACATACATCATACTATAATAAATGAAATATATCAGCATTCGATTTCTCTTACTGGCTATATACATTTTTCCTCTCAAAATGCGTGTGTGTTTTGTTTTGTTTTGGTTTGTCTGTTTGTTTGTTTTTTGTTTGCTTGTTTGTTTTCTTTTCCTTCTTTTCAATAACGATCCACATATTCAGCCTAAAGCTATTTCCATAATCCTACTCACACAGTGAACACGAGAGAACCGTAGAAGTACCGACCGAATTAATACGAATTGCAAAAGTATCGTCATATTCTAACAGTATATTGCATTAATTTGTGTATTGTTAAAAGGTTTCCTTTGTAGTAACATAACCATATCTTACTCATGTAATTATAAAAAAAAGTACTTACTTGCAAGAGGCACGGGGATAATTTGGACATGACGTCACTTGACAGGCAGGCGCTTTACAAAATATGTTCGATTGACCATTCGGGCAACCTGATACAAACAGGAAATGATAACACAAAAGTAAAGGAATATTTGACACTCAAAACTTTGTATGCACACCTTAACGGTCGATCAATATAACTATGGTTTTAAATAAATAAATAAAAAAAAAATTAAAAATACCTTTTAACTCATAGTCAAGTCAATTACTTTAAAAATAAGGTACAATTTTTATACTTTTATGTAAATACGGGTTGGTCATGTGATCAAATCACAAACGAATAATGATACCTCATTTCTTAATTAAGAATTTTGTTTTAATTTAGTACCAATTCCCCAATGATGAAAATGACAAAAAGAGTAAATTTCTAAAACTGGATTTGATCAATGTTCTCCGTGACTTCAAGTTGATTTGTTTTTAATCATATCGGAATTCAGACTGCCATTATACCGTTATTGCATGAGTTCAAACATTCCTGTTCCGTTCTAAAGTTGTTTGCGTTTCCACCACAGCAGCCATAGTAAAACTCCTCACACCTGTGCGTATGGGCGTTGTAGAACCATCGAGGGCATAATCCGTCACACATACCCACATCCTTTGGAAGATGACACACCGACGCTGCAAACATACGTTTAGAAGGTTTAAAAAAAAAAAAGCCAAAATCTGTACTTCATTTTTTTTACGATATCTAAATTAACCCTCCATGCATTCTAACCTCCCAAAATACACAGGAGAATGTGTCATGAAATGAACACTGTGGAGTTTATATTATATGAATGCGCTGAAAAAGGGTTTGGGTAGGATTGCGGATTTTATATTTTTACTAACACGCGCACTGAAAGAATTGGAAAGGGGGGGGGGGGGTTATTGTGTATTTTATGTTTCACGAACACACTGAAATTGATGGGTTGCTGATCTTCATGTTTGTTACTACATATTATGCATTATGTATTTACTTACATATTGCCGATCTCACCAAAACACAAAAATAAAAGAAGAGAAAAACCTGCAATAGAAGAAAATAAATATAGCAAGTTGTCGTTTTTTTTTGTATATTTGTTTGTATGTTTGTTTTAAATGTTTTTGTTTATTTTTTATGGTTTTCTATTATTCATTTATTTATATATTTCATATAATTTTCTCATTTCCTAGCATCATTTTTTATTACTAGTATTGCAGGGCAGTCCCAGGTTTCTGGAAAGGGAATGCGGGGAGGGTCTGGGAGGGATACCCCTTCGTCTGAACCATTATTGCAGGGCCTTCCCCAGGTTTCCGGAAAGGGGATGGCGGGGGAAGGGGTCCGGGAGGTTTACCCCTTCCTCTGAACCGATTTTTATTTTTAAAGTCATAATGTCCACATTTTAGATTTAAAAAAAATCTAGCAGCAGACCTTTAAAAAGACCACAAAAAAAAAAAAAATGAATTTTCAGGTTGTTTCTTTGTGTGTGTGTGTGTGTGTGTGTGTGTGTGTGTGTGTGTGCTTATTTCACAAAAAAAAGTTTGGGTGTGCCTATTTAAAGAGGGTCATTAAAACTTTAAGTATATGTTTATTGTAATGATGTACACTTGACTTTTAAACATGTGTCATTACATGAAATCTTTACATGATAACTGTCCTAAATATGATATATATTTTAGCCAAGTCCAAAGATAAATCGGTCAAAAATAAGGACAGCATTTAACTGAAATACCGACTCTAAAGATTAAAATGAAACATACCTTCATGATAAAGAGTATAGAATACTTCATCTCCAGCAGTGTACAGGTACTTCTGTTGACAAAGAGTCGTATGCACTTGTGTCGAGATAAATGATATAGCGAATCATTGAATCCGGCGATATAATGTTTTATCACGTTGGAAATGACAGGTGCAAATCTCTCATCTTTTGATTTGAATCTCATCTCTCTCTCTCTCTCTCTCTCTCTCTCTCTTTTATAATTTCGTACATCTTCTATTTAATTTTCACAAGCCCATCAAGATATGTATATATATACACATGCATATATGAACATAACTAGTTTTTCATCTTAAAAATATATTTAATATAAATATGAATGAACACAACTTATTTCTGTAGTAAGAAACAAATTAAAAACAATATAATTTATGAAAGATATATTTTATATATAAATTATTGAAATCAGACAAATGTGGGGAAAAAAATGAATTTTAATTGTTAGCGTTAGCAAGGCAGTCCTGTTTAAACCGCCCATATGTCACTTACCAATGAACACGTGTGCTCATATAACAAAATTAATCCAAATGTTCATGTACAATTTATGCTTCATTTAACTGGAAACTTTTTATACGAAAAGACGGTTAAGAAATTCTTTATAGCTTGCAGTGTAATTTTCTAAGTATTACACACCTTTAGACGTTAAAAATATTGGCATCATATTCGGCGTATTCATTCTTTACAGGTGTCAACAGAATGACTGCACAATATAAATGGGAGGGATTGGATTAGGGATCACCGGGGGGGGGGGGGGGGTTACGTCCAGTGGGTAAAGGGGTAAAGTATGGGGCAGGGGTCTAGTCTGGTATGTAAGGTGATTTTTTTTTTTTTTTTTTTTTTTTTTACTACATGTATACTGAATATACATAAGAATGACCCTTTTCTCTTCTAAAAAAGAATTTGTTACATATACATGGATCCGCCTATAGCAGATCTAGAACAAACGACTATATACACAGAAAAGGAGATCGATATTTCATTAATGCAATGCATTCTTAAGTATAAAAAATTCGAGTTTTTCAGACTAATTTTAAAAAAAGTTAAAAGGGAAATAGATCCCAGTTTTATATTAGGATCTATATAATTAATCTGAAAAGGGAAATATGGATGTCATTGAGTTTTTTTTATTTCCCCCATCCTTATGAGATACTAGATCGAATTTTATTTTACCATTTTTTTTTTATCTAAATGAGGAAAAAAATGTTGCTGATTAAAGACTTTCTTGTTGTTTTATTTGAGTATATATGAGATAGTCCATTTTTTCACAACACTGCTTCATATGCACATGTATAATACACTCACTTCATTTCTTTTTATTTGTTCCCATGTTATGAAACTGCATGCGCTGGTCAGTAAACATAATGTTGACATAAAGATCTGGAAATATGACTGAATGACAGACTTCTGACATTTAGTCACCTTCCTGTAACATTTTAGTTAACTGAATGCAGACCCCTAGGAAGCAATTTCAGTTGGGGGATGGGGGGAGGGAGGCAATCAAACATTTTCATGGAGGGGGTGGGGGTCTACCAAGCAAAAATTCCTTGGCAAGGAAATTATGCGGGAAAAGGTTATCAGACGTTATTGCACAATCATAAAGTAGCTTGGTTGTTTTTATAGTTTACTATATATAAATTACAGGGGACGGAGCACGACCATCCCGTGCCACCCTCATAGTTTCATCATGTATTCTATAATTCTTGTAGGTCAGCATTATACATCTATATGACGTTCAGTATTCAAGTACGCTGATATATTTTTTTTTTTATCAATATTTCCTGAGCGCATAATTCTAAAATTATCACTTTTAGTCCCCTACCGGAAGGGACTATAGGTTTCACCCTATCTGCTGCATGATTGTCTAGCCGTTTGTCGGACAATTTGTCCCACTGGGTTTTCCACCTTTTATTCTACATGTTTGCAAATATTTAGCTGAATTTCATAATAATATATATGTCAGTGTACTTTGATAAGTAATAGATGCAATTTGCATTTCGTTTTGCTTCGATGATAAGGGGACGACCGTTTGATTTTGAGAAGGGGGGGGGGGGCTGGCAAAATTTCTATAGTCAGATTATTTATTTTCATGCCAGTTAAGAACGGATTATTTATTTTCAAGATGATCAAGGACACAAATTACTTAATATTCTTCTTCACTGAAAAAAGACCCCCCCCCCAACAGGAAAACGCCCAAACTCAAAAACTCTATTTCGTGGTTTTTTTTTTTTTTTTTTTTGGGGGGGGGGGGGGGTTAGTAGCATTAGTCGAGGACAAATTATTTATTTTTTATTTTTTTTTTTTTTTTTGCTAATCGAGGACAGATTATTTATTTTCAACATTTTTGAGGATAGATTATTAATTTCCACGATCAGCCACCCCCTCCAAGAATCCTCTAAAGGCCTTTGGACCCTGAGCCTTATTTTTGCAGGGGAACCAGAATTGGACTAGAAGAAAGGGACTAGAATTATTGCAGAAATTTAGGACGTTAATTATGCTTAAATGCGCTTTCCTCTCTTTAACTCATACTGAAAAATGAAGGAAAGGTAAAATCAGTCTGATTACTTTATTGCGTTATATCATGCGAACGCATCATTTTGATAAAATATCATCAACCCCGGACTTTTCAGGGACTTCGAAGATTCCTATCTTTGGGCTTCCGTTTAGGAACCACCAACTTCCCTCTGCGATTCACATACTTCCGTCTTTTATGTAAATGCTTCCGTCTTCGATTTCCAGATTTCCGCCTCCTCACGATAAGCACCGGTCGCCGTCGTTTGGGGGGTACGGGAACTCGCCTGTGGCACCTGTTCGTCACGTCCCTCCCAAATAAGATGAACTGTGAGATACAGCCGTTACATCTAGGTCTAAAAATAGGTAATGAAACCATGTAGATTTAAAAATAATGGGAATTATTAATTCTTGTATTATGTTGTAAGTTTTGAATTTACTAGATGGAGGTAAATGCAAACTTTACCAACATGATACATAATGTAAATTTTGCATTTCCCTCCACTTAGTAAATTCAAAATTTACAACATGATAAATGTACTGACACTTTTAGGGCACTTCACATCAAAGAGTTTCAGTCTAATAATGTGGGTTTTTTTTCAGTTGGTGATTTCAATAAAATAAAATGAAATATATACCGCGCAATGCTGATTAAAAAAAATCGAAGAATTCTTAGCATTTCATCAGACCAAAGTAAATTGATTGCACACTAAGTTGGCATATTTTACCCATTTAATTAAGCAACAGTGATTTCTATTATGAATGCTGTGTTGTTTCCTGTGGGTAAAGATGACTATTTTTAATCTACATGTATGTACAAAGTAATTTCTCAATTAACAAAAGCATTTTCCCATAGCGTATTGGGGGTCCTTGGAAGCTACCTATGGTTTGTTAAAACAAAAACAAAATTGATTGACACATGCATTATTTTTATAAATAAATGTTATTTCAAAAAGAGGACTATAGACAACAATGCCGATCATTGAAACAGATTCATAAATGAAAACCTCTTATTTTAGCTCTTAGACCGAGCTACAAGATGTTGTTTCCCTTCTAATTTAACACATCATGGCTCCTCTGTTTTCCACCGCGAACTACTATTATTTTTTTTTTTTTAGACTAAGTATTTCAGAAATATTGTTTTTTCTTTCTGTACTGATATTATCCTAATCAGTTTATGGGAAGAAATATATATTTTTTTAAATGACTCCAATATATTTTCACTATTTTGTAGTTTTCTTCTCTTTCTCTTTGATCTTGCTATATGTACAAAAAATATCTAAATACCGATTTAATTTTTAAAAGAAATTTATACATCTAAGACAAAGAGGGATAACTCGATAATTTATTCTTATACCAGATTCCTGTAAGATGATATGAGTTGATACATAGGTTTTCTCAGTTTTTTTCCCCACTGTTTTCAAAATGTCATGAAACAATATTTACGCGTTTTTATCACGTAAGAAAAAAATTGCTTGCGTTCATAGATCTATAGGAAAAACGCCCGTTTACATTTAGAACTAAAGAGAATGAAAATTAACATCTACTGATTTTTTTTTTCCCCTGAAAATTCGTCCTTTCGAAATATGGTACAAAATATTATTTTAAGAGAATCAAAAGCTATACATACACACAAATAGCCCATGGGTAGCGTCGGCAGGTTTGAATGGTGCAAGCTCCCACAATGCATCGTATTTTATCTGGGTTTGTTCCGTTTGGACAACCTGAGAATTGAAATAATTTCATTTTAGTAGGCTGCTGTGCAAATCAACCGTAAAAATAGATATGTGTATTGAAGAAAAATAATTATCGAATCCGTTTTATTTTTGGCCTTTGCCTAGTAGAGATAATTCAAATTGGACAAAGTCAATATGGACACGTGCCCCTTTAGGAAATTTAAAACAAAATGAAAATACATCGGTTTAAAGGCTCATATTGGACCTTATCCTTATTAAATTTTTATGTCAAATTAATTCATTATCCTCTGCAAATGTTCTATTTGGCTGCCAGCTGATTCGGTACGCAAAGCATGTTCCGAGTTAAAATTCGTTTTAAAGCGAGGCAGGCTACTGACAAATAAGTTGATATTACAGGCTTTTGGTCGTCCCTATAAAGTCAGTATTTAGTGAATTCTATGGTCGTTATATTGACCTTGTTTACAAGAAGTTGTAACCCCTTTGACCGAAATGTTTCATGTTAGACCATTTTTTCAAACAAATTTTGACTGAATTACTCCTTTAACCTCATCAAAACAGAGAGCTCATGGAGGCTGAGGCCTGTTGAGAAGATGCCTACTCTTCCTTGTCACCTGATCCCAGCTTTTGTGTTTTGAGGGCTCCATAATTATGCCCTTTTTAAGATTATATTTTTGTGGGATTCGTGGGACTGGGATTACTGCTTGTAATCTGTTATATCCACGTTTGTTGAAGTATTTGTATATTGATTAACATACCATCATTACAAGCATCCAGGCAGCTCTTTAAAGATCTGTGGTTATTGCCATTTCCCCCACAACCGCCATATATAAACCTCCGACATGTGTTGTCAGACGGATGGAAGTACCATCTCCGGAAGGAACCTCTACAAGGACCCGGATCTTTGGCTTCTGTACAGGAAGTTCCTACAGCAGAAATAAGACACGTATGAGAAACAATCTCTCACCTGAGGGCACACTATGCAAATACCCACAGCCTATGTAGCGTGCGCCCCTGGTGAAATATACTGGTGCAAGATATACTTTATTTCGACACTTAACGAAATGTTTAACTTCTATATTTATCTCCTGTTTGTAACAACACGTGAAACATTCAATCATAAAGAATTCGTCCCTGGGGTTGCATAAATGCAATAACGTTATAAATCAGCGATTCTGCATTAAAATTTTATATTGTGTTAAAGAGTTTAACCTTCTTTAACAAACAAACAGGCCAAAAAACTACATGTAGTTTTTTGGTGGGTGGTTTAAAAGAAAACATCCTCTCTAAATAATTATAAATTCTAACTTTTAATTGGCTCATTTTTCATCCCCAGCGTCATTAAAAACCAACGACGTTATGCTTACCAAAAACAGTAACCATGTGAATAAGTACAACCGTCAGAAATCATTAACACAGTGTACGAGGGGTTATCAAAAAGTTTGTGGACTGATTCGATAAAATTAATACTATGTAGTCTGTGCTTACAAAATTTATAAGGAACATAAATCAACAAAAGTTTAAGAAATGTTGAAAATTTTAGCTCGATATATTGATAATTTGCCAAATTATTCTAAAATAAAAAAGACATTATATGATCACCCGGCGCTGTCGCCGTTTTGTTTCTCAATGACCGCTCTATCTACTTCATACACTTATCTTGATGAATTTACCTGGAGTAATAAGTAAGACTTAATCCCGTCTTGTTTATATGACTTTACAATGTCATGAACAGCTGCTTTCAATGCATATAATATTGTAAATGGATCTATACATAGGGAAAGATCCGAACTTGATTATGCCAGAACACTTCGCTTGTTGGAGTTCATTTTCTACCACACATGATCAACGTCACTTTTCGACGTGACTGACTTTTGACAATGACTACAAATCGACATTAACTGTGCATCTTTCATCTCTCTGAATCTTTTTGAGTATTTAAAACGAGTACTCTGGATGCATTTTATTTTTCTGTAGCCTGTTTAAACACTCCCTAGGTCTATACCAGTTTTTCCAGGTGCGAAACAATATAGAATGTAGGAAAAAGAAACCCCTCCCCCTTTTTGACGTCATTTTCAAGCCCTTAATTGTTTGGACACTCCATATAAAGCTTACGATAAAATTTCATAGAACTTACAGAATAGGGTAAAAATTGCAAATTTTACGGAACAATTGCGTCGTTCCAAATATCTGAATTGACGGGATTTTTTGAGGACAAATGCTCACATCAAAAGAGTTTTTTTTTTCAGTTACACTCAGGTAGAAAAAAAAACGTCATATTTGAGGTTGGACATACCATTGCTTACAAAAACATTAACAATTTATCAAAAAATAAAACTTATGATTTATGGTTTATCCTATAGATAGAAAAGATGATGCTAACTAAATGTGTAAAAAATCATTGATGTACCCAAAGCGGTTTTAATTTTATGGTGCTAGTCCACGAACTTTTTGATAACCCCTCGTACGTTGTTGATTTAAAAAAAAAAAACCTTCTTTTTTTTAAAGTAAATTTATTGAGAATTGAAAATTAATTCGACTTTTTTATCACGAAGTTTTTAGCAGCTACTGTATACAGGGTTATTTTCGTCCCGTGTTATTTTCGCCCTTTCACACTTGCAAACAATATTGCCCTGTCACAGTTCTGTTTAAGAAATGATATTGTATTCTGTGAATTCGTCCCGTTTTAAATTCGCCCACCTGTGAGTAGGGCGAAAGGGGCTAAAATAAAACGGGGGCGAAAATTTCCCTGTATACAGTATATATGCGTCATTCGTACCAAGAAAACCAAAGGAGTGAAATTCTCTTACCATGGAGAAAAGTCCTAAACCGTCCGTGTACCACGGCAATAACTTACAATGAAGAAAAGTCCCAAACCGTCCGTGTACCACGGCAATTATTTACCATGAAGAAAATCCCAATCCGTCCGTGTACCACGGCAATAACTTACCATAGAGAAAAGTCCCAAACCGTCCGTTTACCACGGCAATAACTTACCATGGAGAAAAGTCCCAAACCGTCCGTGTACCACGGCAATAACCTAAAGGTAAAATATTTCAATGTATAAAAAATACAAATACATATCAATAAAAAAAATGAATTGGCGGAAAGATATATCAATGCCCAAAGTAGATTGATAAAGATATGTTTAAAACATTAGAAATAATTATCCGTTAAGGAAAAGTAAGGGATTGTGTCTTACCCAAAGCAAGAAAAAGACCCTCAGAAACATCATGTATATTTCCTTCCGAATAAATAGAAGGGGGCTGGCAATACATATAAAGCTTTATATCAAAGACATGGATCAACATTGAAAAGAAATTCGTTTACAACTGAACGCATATAACATGTGTTTTGTGTTGATTTACAATATGTAACAGCGATATATAATAAAATGTGAAATGTTTTTTTGGTCGAATTACTGCTTTAACTTAAGCCTCCATCTGTGGGCAGAAGCCACGTGTACGGCTATACTATAAAAAATTAAACCATGCTACCAAGAATGCCGAATAGAACCACTATTCTTATTTTTCTCTGATTTAGTGCTTTCATGTTTAATTTATAAATAGTATAAGATTAAAAATGAAGAGCATAATGCTTCTTATAGAATTCGATACTACAAAGACTTATTATATCTTATTGCCCGATACTGTGATCCATTCATAGGAAAGCATGATATTCTATGCGAAAAGTGTAGTTAAAGCATGTGAATCAGAGATGAATGTATGGCTGATGACACACGCTCATAAAAAGTCAAATTATTTCATGCCGTAAAATGTAGCAAAATGTTTTATACGTTTACAAATACTGTAATGAAAAAAAGTTGACGACAAAAATTTAATTGTGTTAAAATTCAACTGAATGCAGTAGTTAAGCTTTACTCCATGATTCATTTTTAACTGTTAAAAATAAATTGGTCGCAGCCTTTCAGCAAATCATGCAGGTTGAAGGTAAATTGGTTTTTGCTGTATTAGTGATCAAGAATCGTACAGGTCATTGTTTTACAACACTTTCATTTCGTCACATGGAAACATGTCTTACATTCTTAAGTTTTAAATTAATAGTGAGTTTGGAAATGAGATAAAATGTAAAATTATATTCATGATGAGAAAACAGCTTCAAAGAAATAAATTATCAAAATTTTAGAGCAACTCCTTCAGAATATTGTGTCTCAAATAAATCAATTGAATGATGAGGACTTACAAATATGACTCATTTCAACATTTGTTTTATACTGGAATTACCTTATACATCAGAAATTTATTTTAGCAAAGAAACAATATATGCTTCAATGCTTATTAAAAACGATACAATTACAATTTGTCAATATTGATTTCTATCTTGTTCTGCTCCATCTTTTTCGTAAAATAATCGAAGGTTCTTTGATGTTTGCTTTTCGTCCCTTGCGAGATCTTTTACTCATATGAGATGTCATTTTATACTGATTTTTATACTGATGAAAAAGACAAATTTAAAGTTTTACTCTCTACTCAGGGCCATTGATCTATGGGGAATCTTGTCAACGCCTGCCGTTATACGTGTCATCGGTTTAATTCATTACCGAAAACTTTCACTTCTAAGTACAGTTGCTACCTATCTTTTTTTTTTTTTTTTTTAATTTTTTTTCTTTTATCAAATTGATTTTTCAGGGCCTATACATGAACCTACAATCTTCCTACCACGATCGAGTACTAGTAATCGAAGGTAACCGTAGCTTGATAATTATGAAAACAGGTTGTATTTTTAATTAGAAAATATAAAATCAATTGTACTCTAATCTGTTTTCAAAGATTGCCAGATTAAATCCTCATGAATGACTAGGGTTGTGCACTTCGATAGGAAATCGTCTTTGATTCCATTTGAATCGATAAGGCCATCCAACTTGAATAATGCTTACTTTAAGAAATACTCTTCTCCAAATTTTTCTTAGAAACAAATAAATTAAAAGAGAAAAGTAAGATTAGTATTTTTATGCTACAATATACATATTCTAGATGAAACAGCACAATAACGAAATAACAGCTGCCTCCGGATGAACTATATCCAGCAAGATCTTAAGTTGTTCCCAAAACTGTATCTGTTCATAAAATTACACCTAACAGATATAATTTAATCGGTATGATTATCATTTCAATTCAAGACTTGGACTACCGTATCATTTTGCTGATTGCATTTTTAGGAAGTCCCTAAACAAAACTTTTTTCTCCCTGTTTTTCGCCACGAAAGCTTAGGAGTTATAATAATCATAAATGATACGCAATTCGCTGTCGATATAATGATGCATTAATGGACGACCTTTATAACACAATTGATGTGCACACTAATAATGTTTATGTTTATTAATGCATTATCTATTATATATTTTGTATGCATTATCTATTTATGATATCTCTGTATCTGAGTTCTCTTATAATAACAAAACTATCTCTCTTATAATAATAACAAAACTATCTTATTGACAAACAAGTGTCTCAGGGCATAATAATCCCTGTGTTTGTCTTAAGAACCAATGTACTGAAATGTGATACTTCTTTTAATCCGAATTATGGAATTAATTTAAAATATCTCTAAAAGGAGATTGGATCATCGGATTATTCTATTGGTCCGAATTTCATCTATTCATCTTAAGGAACACATTTCTATTTCTGGCTTAAAAGGTGACTAACCTAAGCCACTAAGATTAATTAACAGCTGGAATCGGATCATTAACTTATTCTGCCTTTTATTGACCAAAGTCATTTTGATCCAAAACATCCCATAAGTGGTTTAATAGGATCAGTAAGATATAAACTATGACCAGCAGTTTGCCTGGACACGAGTGTTGCCATACACCAGTACCTTGGAGACTGGACATGGGTATAAAAGGGTCCACACAGGAGACGTCCAGAGAGAGAGACTTAGATTGAGAGAAAGAGAGAACTCTACCGATCAGAGACTCTGGAATATCTCCTCCCCTGAACTGGCGAGCAACTACCTGACTTTGATAAGTGTCTTTAGAATCTTTAAGACGTTCACTTCGAATTATTTTGGAAATAGAAACATTCTTTTGAAAACTATACGATCACTTTATTACATTGTGAATTCTATATTGAACTTTAATTGTTGTGTTGAATCTGTGACGTATGTAACCAAATAAAATATCTTTTAATTGTTATTATCTTGTCCTGATTCTAGCCTTACTCTGTTACACCTTGTATCGATATGACATATTTATATAAATTCATTAACGATTGACGAACGTGCATTATTGGAAATATTTCTCTTTTTATCATAAATGTGTGAAATCGCCATCCATACAAGATACAGCTCTTATAAGACGTGAACGTAGTATCATTTTTTGTCGGTATGGAGGTCGATTAATACTGTAAATGTATTACATTTGGCTGTGTATTCTTTTAGCGCTTTTGGCGGAAAGAAACTTTCGCTAATTCAAGTACAACGCTGAGTGTGTTGCACATATATACATATATAAGAACATGAAGAAATGCGCTAAATCAAATCCACGCCAACGTGTTCAAAAACAGTTTCCGCTAAATATCGTACACACTAAATATGATACATTTACAGTAATACAATTATATGATCAATGGTCGTTAAGCTATCTATTAAATAGAGAATATTATATACGGCTGATATGACATATGATATGGCTTTTAGTATGTGTTATTCGCTTTATCATATACTCAAAATATTTAATAAAGCCATTTTAGAGTGTTTCGTGCTTGTAATTACCTTTTTCTTTAAAATCTAATAGAGACAATTTTAGATCTTTTAGAATAAATTAAGTCGACAAAGTTTAGTACAAGAATTATATATTATAACTATATTTCAATTAAATCAAGTTAATTAACTTTTTATCTTTATAATAATGTAATTTCCGGTTTGATAGGGATTTTTGCACGCGGGTTTGATTTCGGACCCGTCGTTGTTGTGGGATATTGTGACGTAACCCGTTTCTCACCGTGTGGAATCGGGGTATTTGTGGTAGATGCATATTTTACTAATTTTTCTTTGCATACATGTTTGTATTATGTACATGTATGATAAGGTCATATGTCATATTCATTTTGATTTAAAATGCACATATTGAACAATATAATAATTTCGTTTATAAACCTTTTGTGTGCATTCACACATGGTCTGTGGTGTATATAGATAGAAATGGTCTTAAGTCATTAATTATATCCAGGCCTAATGTTGGATGTTTCTTTTAATTTCATTGGTATTTTACTTTTTATTTTACTTGGGGATTGGTTAATGTTTTTTCCCTCCAGAAGGTTCTTGTTTTTCTGGACATTCTTTGTTCAGAGGTTGGTCAGTTGTGATATCTATATATGTGCATGGTTGTCTGACATATTATCAAAATGACATTTTTAATTTAGAGACTGACTTTTCTCCTCCTTCTGGTAAGCTAATAATTTATTACTAATATTAATATGGTTCTAATATTTCAATTAAATGTCCAATCTGTAATTTTGCATACTTAATATATTTCACAAGCACATACTTTCCCTGAGTAAATGAGATCAGTGAGAATGATATTTTGAAATATGATGATAAATTTAAAGACAATTTTTGGTTTAATTTTGCGCCACAAGGTATGCGATATAGTATGCATTTTAAATATGTTAATTTTCTTTTGGAAAATTATAAGGATGAATAAATTTTTTTTTAGAGAGTATTAAATCTGTTGATATTTAACCTTAAAGCAGTAAGATGTAGGATTTTTTGGACGAAAAAATAAGCATAGTCAATCATCTCAATTCTGAGATTTCCTATCTACTTTGAATTCTACATACAAGTACTCTGAAGATGATATTAAAAAGATGCTTGAGTTTTTGATTGACAATAGCTATGTAGTTTTTGGAGATCAGGTCTTCCAACAATCTGATTGAATAAGCATGGGTACTAATTGCGCCCCCTTATTAGCAGACCTATCTTTGTATTCATATGAAGAAGAATTTACTCAAAAACTTCTACTTAAAAAGAAACACTTGCTGTGGCCTTCAACTCGACATTTAAATATATCGTGGAAGTACCGGTATTATCAATTTACAATAATTACTTTCATTCATATGTCTACTCGATATATCCCAGTGAGATTGAAATAAAAGATACCAAAGTGTCTGACACATCTGTTTCATATTTGGATATTTTACTAGAAAAAGACGTTAATGGTAACCTAACAATAAAGCTTTATGATAAACGTGATGACTTCAATTTTTCAATCCTCAAAATTCCTTTAATATCTTACATATATAGCAGTATACCCTTATCACCTGCATATGCAGTTTTTGTCACCCAGTTGATTCGATAGACAAGAGCATGCTCTAGGTATGAACAGTTTCTGAAACGAGGCAACCTATTGATAAACAAGTTTTTTTTGAAACAAGGTTATCAACTGTCTCGTTTGAAGTCATCATTTCGCAAGTTTTATGGTCGATACAATGACCTTGTCAGCAAGAAAAATTATCATTAAGTAAAATGCTGACTGACTTTTCATACTAATAGTTAAGCCATTATTTAGGCACTGAATTGTCTACGGACATTTCCGGTTTTTCCGATCATGACAAGGAGCACACGGATGACAGGGGATGCTCACTCCCTTGCCTTGTTAATCTATAAAATCAATGTTCATATTCTACAGTTATTTTTCTTCTTTATTGATTTCTTAAGTAAAATGTCCTTTATCAGTTGATAAACGATTCAATAACATGCTTTTTTTACTTTCAGTTAAATACAGGCCTTTTTTGGAAGAAGGTCAAACCTTCCGGCTTGGTTTATCAGGATTAGGTCGACTACAGTCTTTTTGTTGATTTTAATGTTTTTTTTTTATGTTTTTTTTTTTTTGTTTTTTGTTTTTTGTTTTTTTTTGTTTTTTTTTTTTTGCTGAGTGATGGTTTGCAGTATCAAGGTGTTAAGAGAAGTTTTCAGTAGCAGAGCTTTAAATATTAAGGTGAAAGAAAGAGTCTTTCTCTTTGTTGACTCAAAAGTCTTAATGATTGTCTTCTACACATTTGATTCCTATACCTCTCATGCAAAATGATGTAAAATGATTAAAACAATATCTATAATAATTCTATTATTCTCTAATTATCATCATTATACATTTTCAATCCATTGTAAACTAAATTATTACTACTGATGATGTCATTCGAGTACGGACCTAAATTAACTGAATATATCATGAATATTACTTTCGAAATGGTAGTTATGTAGTAAGATGAACCATTTACTTTCGGATTTAGCACCAAAGTATGTTCACAAATCGGTTCTGTTTTATAATGGTGCCCTTTTTAATTTCTACTGTATTGTAAAGTATTGCAGATTATTTTTAATTATTATCATTACTTGATAAAAAAAAAAAGATCAACAGTATCGTTCATTTTTATGATTGATTTAATAAATAATACTAATAAACAAAAATGATTTAGGGAGTAGACTAAGGAGGCATTTTATTCCTGCTGTCAAATCCCTTTTTAGTTTGGAAAAATATATTGTTATTTTTTTAAAAAAAGGAGCATTAACCAGTCAGGTCGCGTGCGTGGCGCAGTGGTATATCGTCTACTTTATAGTTGCGGAGTAAGGAGGTGATCCTTACGTCGCGGGTTCGAATCCCACTGTGGGACGTGAAGACCGGTCCTTTCGATATGACCGTATATAAACCGAAGTCCCGTGTCGCAGTAGGTATTTGGCACGAAAAAGATCCCTCACTGCTCAATGGCCCTATGTGCCGTGCATAGGTCAAAATTTGCAGCTCTCCACCGGCAAGTGGTGGCGTCTCCATACGAGTGAAAAATTCTCGAGGGGGATGTTAAACAACAAAAAACAAACACACATTAACCAGTCAGAGTATGTATGTTGCATAAAACATCAAAAAAAAGGAAAAAAAAGAATGCAGAATATATAAAAAAAAAATAGCACTATGAAATAATTTTCTCTCTGCATTGACGCAAATGATATCATTATGTATCATTATTATTATTCTATATAACGCGTTATATGATTGGTTCTAGATTATCACGTGACATGGCTATAAAACTTCATATTTCCCTGCCGTCGTCATGCTTTTTATCATATTCAACGTCTTCGGAGACCAAGTGCATTTTCCCGCAATAGTTATCGTTCGTTGAAAGAAAACTCCCGAGAGTAGAAGAAGTCACAATAGCCTAGTGCAGGTCACAAAATTGCTGATGGACTTCTGTAAATTGTTTCAGTAACATTTCGTTAAATTTGAAAGTGAATTTAAGAGCGGTGCCAAATTTGAAAGTTTATGTCAATTCTTTGCTTGTTTTGGTATAATAAACAATTTATTGCATGAATGTTTGAGGAAAATGAAGATTTATTCAGCCAAGAAATATCATATTCTTCTCAAGGGAAGCCCTCGGGGAATATGATTTTCTTGGCTGAATAAGTCTTCATATTTCCCTCACGATCATGCAATAAATGTATAATTTCTTTATTTCTTTTATTTTTAATTATTACGTTTTATTTCAAAAAAAAAAAAAAAAAAAAAAAAAAAAAAAAAAAAAAAAAATCTTTTGATCTGTTTCGAATGGTATTAAAATTCTTAAACGTTTTTCACTGCAATTTTTTAATTTTACTGTCTTGTGCTCGTTCAAGTTTGTTTGTTGTTTAACGCCCCTTTCGAGAATTTTAACTCATATGGAGACGCCACCACTTGCAGGTATAGAGCTGCAAATTTTGACCTATACTTGGCACCTAGGGCCATTGAACAGTGTGGGATCTTTTTCGTGCTAGCACCTACTGCGACACGGGACCTCGGTTTATATGGTCTCACCCGAAGGACTGGTCTCCACGTCCCACAGTGGGATTCGAACCCCCCTAACAAAAATTTACTATAGTTAACTACAGTTTACTATAGTTAACTATATTGAAAACTTTGATACTTTGATTTACTATGAAACTTTACTCTGGAACTTTTTTTTCAGATTTCAAAGCTTAAAATCTCAAAAATTCGATAACAGTAATGTAAAATTTGGAAATAATGTGTGAATATACAAATAATATTTCAATTAAATATAAAAAATGTGCATGTATGCACTGAAGAACAAAAAATATAACGATCTGAAATCCATGGTAAAAATACTTCGATTTACTATAGTGAAAAAACTTTGATACTAAAGTTAACTATAGTTAACTATATTAAACTATAGTTAACTATAGTACTTTTTTATTAGGGCCGCGACGTAAGGATCAACTCCTTACTCCGCAACTCTAGAGCAAGCGCTCTAACCACTGTGCCACGCGGGCGACTTTAGTTATTCAGTAGTAGATGATTTTTAATCTATTTATGATATATCCATATAGTGTTTATTATCGGTTGTTAAATGTGCGTCTTTAGGCAATATTTTAAATCATAAATTGATTGACGTCGTCATCTGTAATTGATACCATTAAGTATCATAATTGAAGTATATATCATTATTTGCAGCACTGTTGTTGAATAATGATACAAATATGCCATAAATGAATATAAACTAATCCACACATTCTAAATTTCCGCATAGCGGGTTTTTCTTGGCGGGTGTAAAATTTAGCGTTTTGCTTGGCTAAAAGTATGCCAATAATTTTGGCGTAATTTATTTTCGCGGATACAGGGTTCCAACTCTTTGCAAAATAGCACTAAGAAGAACACTGAATATTTTAGCGATTAAAATTTTAGCGGACTACTACCAAAACGCCAAAATAAGGCAATATAAGCACCGCGCTAAAATAAACTCGCTATTCGGTATGCCGTACATCATAAGTGGTAACAACAATGTTCCATTTTTACTTTTTGTCTCCATTACGAGAGTCAAATACAGGGCATTTATTTTAATTTAATATATATTACCTCTTTATGAAACATCCTTGAAGGCACTGATTAATTCAACCTGTTGCACTTTGTCTCGGTTCTGCCCTGTTTCTGACTTCGCTAAAGGCTGCTTTACTGTTTTATACTGATGTAAAGTTATTCATATTTTAAATTAATGTACTTAATGTTATTTGCCATTGACCAGAACATAAGTTTTGACCGAGGCGAAAGATATTTTATTATTTTCAATTAAAAAAGATGTGTAATGTTATACAAATATGAACTCTTTTGGTAAATCTTATACGGTACCGATTTTGATGAAACCAAATGCGCATTTCCACAAATTATGTGTCTTCAGTGATGTTCATGCCGAAACATTGGAAATCTGAAATACTTGTATCTAAACAAAATGCATGAGGGAATTTTTCCTTAATTTTGAAATAAATTTCAAAATTCTACCACAGCAATGAAATGTATATTCGTATTTTAAAGCTAGTACCGAAGTACTTACTACTGGGCTGTAGAGACGCTCAGGGACTGAACAGTCCACCAGCGGAGGCCTCGATCCAGGGGCCATAATGTAAATCGTATACGGTGCCAATTTTGATGCATAGCTTTACTATCTCTATAGGCGTTACCTGTACATGTACTTGGAATGCCAGAGATATTTCATTTTCTGTCAAGAGATTTGTCTTTTTCAGATGGTATCAGAAGAGTTTTTGATGTTTTGCATCTGTCTAAATATCAAAACAATTCTTTTTACAAGGGAGAAACCATGCAACATAACCCCTGATGTACCACAGAATATCACGTCAATATTTTCACAACTGCCTAGTTTACAAAATACACTGAGCTATTGAATTTTCTCAACAATTTTTTTATAATCCTTGTAAAGTTATCTTAAGAAATGTTGCATGAAAATTCCAACATTATATATTTTAAATGTAAGCAAACTAAAAAGCTAGAGAACGTGAAAGATCTAGTACATGTTATTATTCGGATTCGGTAAGATACAAAAATGGCCATCTATATGTTCTTGACTAGCCGAGCTCGGCAACTGACCATTCGATTATCTCGATATCTCCTATTATAGATCATATACAACTGATCTTATCTTGCAGCATCCTGGTTTCACAACGAACGTAAGAAAATAAAAGAAATGAAATATTAATCAAGATACAAGATCCAATAATAAAACAATAACATAAATATAATATTCTTGGCAAATATAGATGCTTGTTAGAAATGTATTGTACTGTATAAAAAAGAATAGAATATCCAAAGATGACACAAATTTCTTTCGGAGATATCATGAAAATAGAACGTGTATATCCGTTTTAAAATAGATGTGAAAATGTTGTATATGCTTTTCAAACCACAAAATATTTGATTAAAATTATTGCATTTTCGTTATTTCTTTTAAATTGTTTATTTTCGTAGCACAGGAGTAATTAAAAAATTAATTTTTAAATCGGTATATGTCCAATTTTGTGCCATGTTCTTCTGTGAGATGATTAGCCTTTGTTATTACACTTGTCAGTGACATCCTCTCCGTTATATATCCAAACAGAGGTGCAAGGACAAACAGCTCTGTAAAGAAAAAAAAACTGTATTGTAAATTATATAGGTAAATAAGCAAAAAGCAGAAATAAATAAAAGATTACTTTTTATAGGTATTTGCAAAATGCACTAGTGAATACCATAGATCATCACTGTATTAAATATCCTAAAATATGATCAGTACTGAAACATTGATAGCCACGTGTAATCTGTTTTATTTTGTTTTTAGCTCACCTGAGCCGAAGGCTCAAGTGAGCTTTTCTGATCACATTTTGTCCGGCGTCCGTCTGTCTGTCTGTAAACTTTTCACATTTTTGACTTCTTCTCAACAACCGCTGGGCCAAATTCAACCAAACTTGCCACAAAGTATCTTTGGGTGAAGGGGATTAAATTTTTTTCAAATGAAGGGCCACACGCTCTTTCAAGGGGAGATAATTAGGAATTAGTGAAAAAAAATGGCATCATTTAAAAATCTTCTCAAGAACCACTGGGCCAGGAAAGATGAAACGTATGTGAAAACATCCTCAGGTAGTGTAGATTCAATTTTGTTCAATTCATTACCCCCGGGGGTAGGGTGGGGCCAAAATGGGGGATCAAAGTTTTACATAGAAATATATTGGAAAATATCTTTAAAAATCTTCTTCTTAAGAACAGCTGGGCCAGGATTGGTTATATTTATATGGAAGCATCCTCAGGTAGTGTAGATTCAAATTTGTTTAAATCATGACCCCCGGGGGTAGGGTGGGGCCACAATGAGGGATCAAAGTTTTACATAGAAAAATATAGGAAAATATCTTTAAAAATCTTCTTCTTAAGAACAGCAAAGCCATGATCGGTCATATTTTTATGGAAGCATCCTCAGGTAGTGTAGATTCTAATTTGTTCAAATCTTGACCCCAGGGGTAGGGTGGGGCCACAATGGAGGATCAAAGTTTTACATAGAAATATGTAGGAAAATATCTTTAAAAACCTTCTTCTTAAGAACAGCAAAGCCATGATTGGTCATATTTATATGGAAGCATCCTCATGTAGTAGATTCAAGTTTGTTCAAGTTATGACACCCCCAACCCCCAACCCCCCGGGGATAGGATGGGGCCACAATGGGGGATCAAAGTTTTTATAAGAGTATATAGAAAAAATCTTTTTCTCAAGATCAGCAAATCCATGACTTGTCATATTTCTATGGAAGCATCATCAGATAGTGTAGATTCAATTTTGTTCAAATCAAGACCCCGGGAGGTAGGGTGGGGCCACAATGGGTGATCAAAGTTTACAGAGGAATATTTAGAAAAAAATCTTTATCTCAATAACAGAAAAGCCATGATTAGTCAAATTGATATGGAGGCATCCTTGGGTAGTGTAGAATGAAATTTGTTCAAATGAGGGCCCCCGGGAGTGGGGTGGGGCCACAATGGGGGATCAAATTTTTACAAATGAATATATGGGTAAAAAATCTTCTGCTCAAGAACAGCAAAGCCATTTGTTATATTGATATGAAAGCATCATCAGGTAGTTTAAAATTCAACCCCCCCCCCCGTAAACTTTTCAATACTGAACTGATTTTTGCTTTTTTCTTAGCCAAGGTGCTCAGGTGAGCGATGTGGCCCATGGGCCTTTTGTTGACATGTGTTTTTTTTATTTTGATATTCATTTGCTTTCCATTTCGTTTTTATATAATAATAATGAAATCGATATATTGCTGAATAAAAAAAAGTCATCTCTTTTACTGTTTTATTATTTATTGAAATTCTAAGAGTATATTCCCAAAGGATTTCTAATTAAAAAAACGAAATGATTTATTTTTCGTTTTGTCAAACACGTTCTATTCACCTATTTGGAAGTAGTTATGCAAATCATTGTGTTGCAGTCTTTTATTATAAACAGAGAAGACTACCTGCTTTTGCCTAAAAATAAATATGATCTTTGAAAAAATGTTGTCAAAGTTGTACATGTTCTCGGAAAAAACATTTTTGATCAATCACGTACTGAGTTGTACAGTATAAGATGTAACAAAAATATGTCTTTTGAATTGTCCAAAGAAACGAGACAACAAATTTCACTGAATCACGGAAAAAGCACATTTATTTATTAGTTTCCTTCATTTAAAGATGGCAAAATGCATAAATCAGCTAAATAAGCAGTTTAGATTGTACTCACACACAGGTGGCCCGGGGAAAGGCTGGACAGGTTTCGGTAGTACAGGCTCCATTAAGACACCCTATCCTTGAACAGACTAAAAAACAAGTCAAGTAAAAACTGTATAACAACCAAGCACATGGTTGAGCTTAGACATTTAACCAATATTCTCATTTCGACTTACATTGTACCTAATTCCAATATTCAATATTTCAATATTCTTTATTCAATAACCTAAGTAGAAATTCGCCGCCTTCAAATGTGTATCAGATTAGACTAGTTTAACTGAATAAGCATTCAAACAGGCTGTAAAAAACCAAATTTGAAAAAAAAACATTGAAGTTCAATTAAAAATATGAAGATATTATCATTTGTTGATGTCTTTAATCTTATTTGAGCCGCGACATTTCTTTCTTTCGCAAAAATAAACCTGTGCGGTTGATGGCTATACAGTACATTAGGACTGATGGTTCTGTATGTGCCTAAAGCATATGCCGTTTACGATTATATAAAGTACTGTACATTCCTAAATATACACCAGGAATTAATTATCGCGTAATTACGCGAGAAGCAACACTCGCATAATAAAATTACTCGCTTTTATTTTTATGGCGCTGAAATCAATGTAAAATCCCTTGATCAACCGTCCACTCGCGAATTATTGTTCTCGCGATTTGACGTCAAGGAGTCATTTCGCGAATATAAGTACTCGCGTAAAAATAAGGAATCTAGAGTATAAAACTGCTTATTTGTAGATCCCTATGTTTTCTTTTTTGTATGATGGTCTCACTTTTTTCTATTACACCAAAAAAAAATCCATTTTTTGATTAAATTTTTTTTTAAAAAAATTGCTTGTTTGCTTGTTTAACGTGCCTTGGAAAATTTTTCACTTATATTGAGACGCCACAATTTGATCTCCATTTATATGATTTCACCCGAAGGACCAGTTTTCACGTCACACATTGGATTTGAACCCGCGACGCTAGGATCAACCCCTTACTCCGCGAATCTAGATCAGACGCACTAACCACTTCGCCACGGTGGTGACCCTTATCAACTTAAAAAAGTAAATACATAATAAAGATTGTCTGCTTACATTTGTTCCTGCAAACCCGATTGCAGAGTTCTTTAGTTCGAAAATTGTTTGCATTTCCTTCACAGCATCCGTAGATAAACTCACGGCAGGTGCCCGTTTTAGTGTCGTGATAATACCGGGGACAGTAGCCTCTGCACAAACCGGGTTCCGCAGGTAAACTACAGATTGACTTTCCTAAATTGACAAGAAAAATGAATTATAATAAATTACATTTCGTTCATTTTTTTTTATATAATATGTATCAAGTGTGTCAAAATTATTACTAATTGAACAGATCATATTTCTTTGTGAATATACAACACTCCAAATAAGGTAGGTATAATAATGTGTTAGTTTAGCATTATACTCAAGACATAATAGAGTATATATTTGATCTTTTTCTAGAAAGTCGTCACAGCTGAGTTTAACTGTATTTCCCTGAATAGCGTCGATTTTTGTTTTAGTAGACAGCATTACCAATTATGCATTTTATTGTAACAGGCATGCGTACATGTATTATTGCCTACCTGGAGGTGGAGGACGATATCCTTGTCCAATAACTGCAGCCTAGAAAGTGATGGCGTAATTAAAATAAATAGATACTAAGTTCATAAATTCATTTTTGTACCGTTTGCTTTTTATTGTGTACTCACTTTTTATACGAAAACAATACCCAAAAAATTTTCTTTACATCTATAGAAAGGTGACATTTTTGTACAAGGAAATGAAAAATGACTCAGAAGCTTTGACCGTAAGTTAGGATGACCGTAAGTTAGGATGTCTGAACCCTCCCCCCCCCCTCCCCCTTCCAAAAAAATCTAAGTAGAAGTTCAGACCAAATCATCATATAAGTAAAAAAAAAAAAAAAAAAAAAAAAAAAAAAAAAAAAAAAAAAAAAAAAAAAAGATGGCATATAAAATCTAATCGATTTCTGCAGTTTATTATCTACCATAACAGTGAAATTTAAAGTTTTATTTTTCCAAAAAAGAAATATGACTCTTTAAACACTTGTATATGAAATTATATTATTTTAATTTAAACTGTCACTCAGGGACTTAAACATGCTTATTTATCTATTACTGCTTATACCATATACAATGTGCATTTTACACCAGAAAGACAGTTAATATAGGAAGAATCGGGAAGGTTTCAATGAATAAAAGTTGAATTAGTGTATAGGTTGTTTTAAACGATAAACAAGTTAGGTCATCTCGTTGGATCAGATTAAGTGTTTATATAAGAAATGCCGGGTATATTTTCATAAGTCTTTTTTTTACGATAAACAAGTTACCTCATCTCGTTAGATCAGATTAAGTGTTAGTATAAGAAATGTCGGGTATATTTTTACCGATTTTAAGTTTGAACATAGGTAGTTTTCTGAAATCAATAGATAAGATCATGTCACTTTCTATGTTTTAATACAGTAAAAGACGGGTCATACAATGGATCTGTTCTACTCTTCTTTTCTAACTATTTTTTACGTCTCACCATATGTATTGAATAAAAAGCGTAAAACACTTAAAATTAATTCCTTTCAAATCTAAAAAGAATTTCATAAAATTGATTTGTATGAGTTTTCCTTATCTGAACACATATTAAAAGGGTTAGCTTGAAGTTAATACTTTTTCCTTGAGCAAAAAAATACATGAAAAGTATTGGGTTATTTCCTCTTGAACCTTTAAAAATGAAATAAACTAGTTATAATTGTAACGGGGACCGTTACAGATGTTCCCCAAACACTCCCCAACACCCTTTTGGTGTCTTATTTCCTGTAAGCTTCATTAAATAAGGCAATGAAGTATATTGGTCGTTTTTTGCATTTCACGCCAGGCACGTTCATGCATGTGCAGGATGACCATGTCATCTCATCTATACTATTAATGCATCTTTATATTCTGAGTATCAAAACATTTCATCAAAAAATAAATAAGTTCCGGCTATATCAAGTATATTGGTCATCTTAGCATTGCACGCATGCGCACCTGCATGCATGTTCATAATGACCATGCCATTTTGTCTACACTTATAATATCTCTGTTTATTCTTAGTATGAAAGCTTTTCATAAAAAATATATAAAAGTTATGGCTATGTTAAGTATATTGGTCATTTAACACATTGCACGCGCGCGCATGTGCATTCATGAGCATGATGTCCAAATCATCTTGTCTACACTTTTAATATATCTGTATATTTTTAATAAAAGAAATATAAAAATTACGGCTATATTAAGTATATTGGTCAATTAACACATTGCACGCGCGCGCACGTGCATGCATATGCATGCGTGCATGCATGTGCATGATGACCATGTCATCTTGTCTACACTTTTAATATATATAAATATTTTGAGTATCAAAGCATTTCATCAAAAAGTATAAAAGTTACGAGTATTTAAAGTATATTTGTCATTTTACGCTTTGCGCGTGCGCACACGTGCATGCATATGCATGTTGACCATGTCATCTTGTTTACACTTTTAATATATCCTTATATTCTGAGTATCAAAGCATTTCATCAAAAAATATAAAAGTTACAGCTATATCAAGTATATTGGTCATTTTACGCATTGCACGCGCACGCACGTGCATGCACGTGCGCGCAAAATGACCTTGATTCCGCAAATCTACATAACATGCCTATTAACCCTAGAAAGGTTTCACCTCAATCGGATGGGTAGTTGACGAGATCACTCGCGGACAAAAAAGTACCCAGGAAGAAGAAGAAGAAGAAGAAAAATAATAATAATAATAAGAAACAGAGTAAAAACAATATGTTCCCCAACTTCGTTTGGGGAACATAATTACTTACATGTATATTTTCTTTTAAACACAAAAGAAAAATTGTCAAACTGTCATCCCTCATTTTGGCGTATTATATAACTAGTAGTTATGTCTGCTAAAATATTTATAAAATCTCCTTAATAGAACTCACATCTTATGTATGTTTTTATATTGTTAAAGACAGTTTGTTGGAGGTGAGCGCAAAACAATTACCTAAGGGCAAAGGATGATTTGTTATTAAAATATAGTTGAGTTTCTTTATGTTTGATGTTTCTTGCTTCAATGTTATAGACAAAGGACTCTTATGAATGTATCTTTCTTTTTAAATCTAATTTTAACAAAAGGTAGTTGTAGAAGTGAAGAGGATGCACTAAAGCGTTGTTCATCGATAAACGGTGGGAAAAAAAAAACAAAACAAAAAAAACAAAAAAAAAACAGTGGTATAGAAAGAATCTCTTTTGGATATAAATTATACTAGTTATACTGAATTATACACGTTGATTCCGGAGGATAAAAACAAACGATACTGTGTTTTTAATTGCTAACTTTACTCTTATTAAGCTTGGGGAAATACTTTAAGGAATAAAAACAATATTTACTTACGATTACAATAGTCAATGTCAAGCCAAGTAAGATTAAACGTTCCATAATTGCTGTTTAAAATTGTATTGATAAGCATACTTTATATACTTGTCGGCGAACGCGAATCACGTGACTTGAACAGGTGCTCTTCGTTATATTTTTTTAACGATGATCCGTAATTAACATTTCACGATTTTGCTACTGTACCTACAGCTACAGCATACATATGTGAATTTAAGTAGACTGACTCCAGAGTACAGTGATATTATATGTGGTTCATGAGATCTAACTATAATAATAATTATCAGATGGATGTATACCCGCCACTCCCCTATCCCCAAAATGGAGTGAAACAAGCAAATGTACATTGTTGTCCTTTGTGTGTTTGACTATTGATAAAAACAAACTAACACTACCAGCTTCTTACAATTCTTGTGAATATAGCAAAGAAAAATTACTTGAATGCATTGAAAAAAAGTATTTGTTGGTTGATTTTCTTGTCTTGTGTTTGTTGCTTGCTTGGATTTTTTTTTCTTTCGTTAAAACATGAGTTTTTTCAAAATTGTATTTACCAAGTTTTAATAGACGAAGACAGTTTTCACAAATCACCTTAAAGGGATCCCATAAACATTATACAGATCAAGCTAGGCTAGTGGTAGGGCGTTCGTGTTGTGATCAGGAGGCACAAGTTCGATACTCGTTCCGATTCAAACCTAAGACGTAAACATAGTACGATATTGTTTCTTCACCAACCTCTCGATGAAGGAAATGAAACTCGCAGGTCCTACAAATGAGACCTTAAAATCCGAGGTTCCATGTCACGGTAGACATTGGCACGAAATAATACTATGATCTAGGGTTGGTCGATGGACGATTCCATAACTGCTTCAGCTAAAGTAATACGCAGGAAAAAAAATAACTGGGCACGGCCGTTGGTCGTTTTTGGATATGTGACTGGGGTTAAAAGGTCATTAGGGGATGCTTACTCCTCCATGGCACCTGATCCCTCCTCTAATATTTTTAGAGGTCCGTTTTTCCTCCGCTTCCGATTGGTATTGTTTCAATGGACTTTTGAGCTTAATTACTGTTCATTACTTACTATTTCATTAATTTATGTTGTTATTACAATATAGTCTTTAAAGCATTTTTAATTAAATTAAATTTTGAATTTTTGTAGCATAGTGAGATGAGACAAAACATTTTAGGATTTTAAACTAAACTGTTTGTAGAAGACAATATCTCTTTAATAACACTTCATCCAATGAAACTTTAGTAGCAGCCATATATATGATAAAGACTAAAATAATGTATTGTTAAATTAGTAGATGATTTCCAATCCATCTATGATATATTTACTGATGCATACTGTATAATTCTGATAATTTACTACATTTATTAAAATTAGGAATCAGTGTATATCTTTGAAATTCAAAATCTTTGAAACAAACATCTTATATACATAAAAAACAAATATGATACTTTATTCAATGAAACATTTGTAGAAACTGCATAAGATACAAATAATCACTAATAATAAAATGTTACCTAAGTACAATGTTGATGATTTCCAATCCATTTATGATATACAAATATAATTGTCATCATCGGTTTAAGATCGTGCATTCAAATATTTTTTGTCATAAATGGATTACGGCGGCATCTCAAAACGATACAGTTTGCATTTGAACTTTCTTTCATTATTTGTCATAATGGTGGTTGAAAAATGATTCAAATAAATCATTAATGGTTAAAGTTATCTATCTATTCTACATTAGAAACATAATCTTTTATTTCGAGCAAGGTTCGAGCTATGGTTTGGTTTCAGTTTGTAAACTAAGTATACATGTACAGGAAATATTCGAAGTGTTTTACCAGGTATTGTAATAATGGATTTTTTTTATGTCACATGACTTTGTTGATCACGAGTCCTAAATGTTGCACAAAAATTGCATCGACACAAGTGATAAAAATTTTTTGTGAACGTTTTACTGTGGTTTCATCAATATTCGTTGACCACCGATTTTTGAGGATTCCGTGGTTGAGCAGATCTACGAAACTAAATGTTCATTGACTTAAGAAATAATGATATTCATTTGTATAGGCAATGCTTTTGTACACGAAATTACGTAACCTCGAAAACGTACGTTTTACAAAATACACGAAAATTGATATCAACTAAAATTGACGAAAGTGCAGTATTACATACCAGGGGCGATCAAAAAAGTTTGCGAACTGTCTCTATATTTACAAAACCGCAATTAAGATCAAAATGAAATTTGTCAGACATATAGTCATACACATGTTCTATAAATAGCAGTTGTTAGGTAATATTTTGCTCCATTTTTGTGACGTCACAATGTGAAAATGACATCAATATGTAAGTGACTTATGTCAAAAAATGGTTGACTCCATCGTACCCGCGCAAAAAATGGCTTTAAAGTTTAACGCATATCTTGGAAATTCCTTTGCACTAGCAGATGATAATTAATACAAGGTTCAGGAAGATGAAGGATTCCAGATGTTCAATCATTAACGTAATTAATTGGATTAATTGGATTGATTGTATAAGTGAAGAAAGGGGGATGGTTAACATGATGTTTGTTCTGTTGTTCAGTGAAAGCAAGATGGGGAAGAGATGTATCCTTAGTTGAGCAAATTGTAATGAAAGATCGCCTAGTTACAATTAGAAAAAAAATTGAAAATGTTGACAATATAATTATTAAATCCCGAAATATTATTTACTTTAGACTTTAATCATATTAGAAATGATAAAAAGAAGGCCTCCATACTTCATTCACATTGGATAGCGCAGTGGTTAGAGCGTCTGCTCTAGAGTCGCGGAGTAAGGAGTTGTTCCTTACGCCGCGGGTTCGAATCCCACTGTAGGACGTGGAGACCGTTCCTTCGGATGAGACCGTATAAACCGAGGTCCCGTGTCGCAGTAGGTGCTGGCACGAAAAAGATCCCTGACTGTTCAATGGCCGTAAGTGCCGAGTATAGGACAAAATTTGTGGCTCTCTACCGGCAAGTGGTGGCGTCTCCATATGAGTGAAAAATTCTCGAGAGGGACGTTAAACAACATAACAACAACAACACATTGGATAAACGAGGTTCCCTCGAGATGACTCGGGTTGTGACGGTGACTATGCTCATTCTAGGAACGGATATCCTTATCTACCCATCCTATAGCCGAGATTTGATCATTTCTGACAAATGGACTGTTCCTGTTATAAAAAAAATAACTTGAATGGTAAGAAATATAAGACTTGGAAGAATCTTTTAGTTTCTGTGAACAGAGGGCTGCAGAGCATGCCACGTGACCGCCTGGATCACGTGATTCGCGCATGGGCAGAGGGAGGCAAATGTGCATTAAAATTGGAGAGGACTACTTGACAAAATGATGAACACTGAAACCTAATTTTATTTGTTTTATGGAAGTAATTCAATTAGTTTGCGAACTTTTTGATCACCCCTCGTAATTAAATTAATTGTATTCTATATGAAGTCATTGGAGTTTGGACTTCAACTCATACATTTTCCACTCTTCATCGCAATTTGTACAAAATAGGCTATTTAACATACCCCCCCCCCCCCCCCCCAGCACGATTCAGATAGACGACATGAATCATGAATTCTTCCTGTGTGGACGAATATGCGACGGGGAGCATTTTATATTCTACTTTTTGTCCTTGCTTGGATACTCTGTATATCAGACAGGAGAAAGGAATAACGATAGTATATTGCAAAGGTTCAATATCATAACAGAACTCTGAAGCTTTCATCACCAATCCAGACATCTTAATTCAACATCAACGTTTAGAGTTTTCTGAGTGTTATATGACAGGAATGTTGAAGTTATGACACTTTCCCCGTCATGTCATCTAAAGTTAGCTGTAACGACGTCATAAGCTATTATGACGACATATCTACGTAGGTCAAAGAAGTTACTGCAGCTGTTACACTGTATTATGTGATGCGCAGCCTTATCCTAGACGAGTAGGTAGGGAAAACAAAGTTCTACGTCTACATTATCAAAATATAAAGTGCCTTTATTTCACCAAACATCATTGATAGCACCTAATGTTCATCAATAAAACCTGTTGCATTTCGTGATGATTTTGTCGTTTTTATGACAATGATTAAGGCTACATTGCCGATTTATAGATACTTATGTATTACTTTACATCTTTTTTTTTTATTTAGGTGTTTGATTTTATTTGACATTTGACCAAAATATATTATTTTTGAATAAGGCGAAACATATGTTGCTTTTTTCAAACTGATGTACGTGTTTAATTCGATGATATGTAATGTAAAATGTGAAAATGATCAATATAATTTAACACTCTTTAAATAATTACTCTTTATTTCTGAATGCATTATATAAATGAATATTTTGATGCTAGTGTGATTTAATTCTTTTGCAAGAATTTTATTTGTTTTTCCAGATGGTAGCAAAAAAATGGTTCGTTTTGTGCATTTATGAAAAGTCAACTACGTGTTGAAAACCTATTGTTTACGAGGAAGATAACATTGAATGAAACCCACAAAATATCACTGTCTGTGTTTACACAAATTCCCTTTTCACACAATAATATGGGTTATTGAACTTATATTGGTGAATATTCACCAATAGAAGTTCCATAACTCTTTATTATATAGCTAAAAATTTATATTGATTATTTCAATTGAATGACTCAAATCAATAAGAATTGTCAGTATCGGTATTATTAACGTCCATCCTGCAAATGTTCAATATCGCATCATGCCAATGACCCTACCAAACGTGATGATTTGCTTATTTAAGTTTTATTGAGTCAAATACGTACTAATTAATTAATTTTAATTTTGTGTGAATATAAATACATCTTACCTATCATAACCTAAATGCCACTACCTATCATAAATCTGCCTTTTCGAGGTTGACCAAACGATATTTTGTGTTTACTACGGGGCCTTCGATATTGAACGCTCGTATTCGGAATGTTTTGGGCACACTCCTATACGTAATAAAAACTCAGCGTTCAATAAAACGTCAAGATATTGAACGCTAAAGTTCTCTCGACTTTTAGTAGTTTTTTTTATTACAGACTATTTATTAGCTATATAATTAATTAAGTTACTGAATGTTCTCAGCAAGTGATTTTAACATGCGTGTTATTACAGTAATATAAGCAAACTTTCGACTACAGAATGTTTAATATCGAGCAAATGTACACACAAAAATTCCATTCAATATTTTTTGATAAGACAATCGTTACAATCAAAAATTCGAATATCTATTTTTCGATTGGTCATTTACCGTGAGAAAGGAGAAGATAACAAACAATGATCTACCTATGTTTAAAAATTGATCGTACTCAGAACATGCTCTTAAACATTGAATAAGATGGGAGTCATAAACATGCAGGTCATAGCCGGATATAACTACATAAATTAGGAAAGTTGACGATGGAAAGGCTGAAGTAATCTCGTTTGTCATACAGTTAGGTTGTTTATCAGCTGGCCATTATCGTTTATATTTCGAGTTCAATGTGATATATCGAGTTGACATATGAATAAAAGTAACAATTGTTAATTGAGCAAAAGTCATCAATATATCTAATTATCCTGTTGAAGGCCACAGTAAGTGTTTTCTTTTCGTGTAGAAGTTCTTGAATAAACTCTTCTTCATAGGAATATAAAACAGGTGGGCAAAAAAAGGAGCACAATTAGTTACTATCAAAATACTAAGTTTGATACAAGACCTGATCTCAAAAAACTAGATAGATGTTGCTAAAGAGGGACTCCAGCATCCTTTTAATATTAACTTCAGAGTACCTGTGTACAGAATCAGAGTAAGCTTTTAATAAGTAATTTTGTTGACGACCAAGTTCCATTTTCACTGAAGAAGAAATTTTAATGAAATCAAAAAGCCTAGTTCATAATTTACTTTGAGGAATGGTTGAATATAGTGTAGAAAAGTCATGTTTTTATGTTACTAACTTTTGAGAAAAACATAATTTCTAATTTTTAAAAATTCTTTGGAGTTTTTGAGAATCTACATTTGTTTTACATTACTTTTAGAATATGCTGTAGCAAAGTATTTCTGAAGATTCTCCTTCACAGCAGTCAATATTTTTGTGAGGAATAAAGATAGGGGCTTGGTAGAACACTTACTGAACCCGGTAAGGTACTGTTGTGTGTAAGGATGTTTATGAAAGTTTGGGAATCCATTATAAGTAGGTTAGATCAAGATTGTTTGACTGGTATGTTTAAAGAATTTAAGACGGAGGTATTATTTTGAAGAAATTCATCATTAGAAAGTAATCTGTGAGTATAAGTAGGATTTCTGCCACCTATAAAAACACTTCTTAACGTCGATCAGTGGAATAATGTTTTTGATAATTACGTGTCTTCGTACATCACAATATTCCCATCTCTTGCTTTAGATCTCATTATGTACGGCGACAACATTAGAAAATTATCAGTAGACTATGGTTTCCAGGCAGCAAGATTCTACGATGAAGAATTTAGAAAACTTCATCAAGTTCATAAACTTGAGTGGTCAGTTATGCATGATGAGTTGTGCGGGTGACAACAAGCCAGAACAAATCTGGAATTTACAACCTCTTCTCACATTCAAAGCGCGTCAAAACCCCCTTTCAGGTTAAGATCCAGCAGCGACTAAACTATCCAAAAGGTTTCTGCTGGAGATTCTGCAGTACAGGACATTGTCGTTTCAAAGAGTGCAAACTCAAACATCTGTGCGTGCACTGTGGCAAAAAAAGAAAAAAAAAACACTCAACCTACACCTGTTTTTCTGCAAAAAGATAACAAATTTCCCCAAATTTTCAGAACACCAGTGAAGTGTTATAGACTTGCGTACCACCTTAAAGGGTACAATCAGATTGACAGAGATTTTCTAGTTTCCGGTTTTACCAATGGCCTTTGTGTTGGCGCAGCACCTTCTGTACAGTCGGTTTTAAAATGTAGAAATCATAAAAGTGCTATTGACAACCCTGAAATTGTCTGTGATAGATAAATAAGGATCTAAAATTAGGAAGATACAGAGGTCCTTATGATCAACCCCCATTTCCAAATTTTGTCTGTTCGCCTTTAGGTTTGGTTCCTAAAAAAGAGATGGGGAAAGTCAAAGAGATAGAGAAAATTCGTGTCATTCATGACTTGTCCTCTCCTATAGGACAGTCTGTTAATGATTCAATTCCACGAGAGTTTTGTTCCGTTTCTTACGAAAATGTAGAGACTATTATCGGTTTAGTTCAATCACATGGTTTTAGTTCGATTATGGCGAAAGCAGACATTGAGCATACTTTTCGTTTACTCCCTATTCATCCCTATTCATCCTGATGATTAGCATTTACCTGGCTTTGTATGGGAAGGTAAATATTACTATGACACATATTTACCTAAGGGTAACCAATTGCTAATAACTGCAATGTTTTTGTTGGCTTTTTACGTTTTTTTAAGAGTAGGCGAGATTACTGTCAAGTCGTCCGCCGTTTCACAATTCGAAAATCTGTCCTTTGAATGAGACAACTCATCATTATTGGGAATGTCAATAATACTTGTCCACTATAAACATAGTGACCTTCACCCTAGAACTATTTTTATCCCAAAGGCAGTGTAATAAACAGGCTTGCCCAATTTATGCACTTTACAAGTACAAGAAAGCATTCAGTCACACTAAAGTTCCCCTGATTAATTTAAATGCGGATCTCCTTTTCACGTTCGTTTTTCAACTCGGTTCTCGGATTATCTGTTTTATTTTTATGTCTGGATAATAGATTTTATAAAGGTCATATTTTTCGTATGGGAGCTGCCACGTCTGCGGCAGCAAGAGGAATACCGTTAAGTGTCATTCAGAATATGGGATGATGGACATCAGATGCCTTTCTTAAGTACATTCGTAAGCATATTTTTTTAAATACAACAAAGACATTTTTTTGAATTTCTGATTACCCATTCCCCTAGTATATGGGTTAGCATTGCCTGCCAACAGGGACCATAAATTTGTTTGCTGGGTCAGCACTGCCTACCATTTTTAACACTAGTACTACAGCAATTTTGAACATTTGGAGAAGTGTTTAACTTTGTAATCTGGGACAGCATTGCCTGCCATCAGTGAACTACATAAATATATTTTCTGCTGTGTGTACCTATTAAGTGGCATTACAAATTGCCTCTAAATGTTTTACTTGTAGATGTGTCACAGGTTGGTTCAGTTTAAAACTCGTAAATGCATTTTGAGCTTTAGTTATGATATAATCTTTAGTTAGTTATGAAAGGTATTAGCGCTGGTATTATTCTGCAAATCGTTTTTTCTGTACAATTCTTTTTAGCTACATTATTAATTTTATTCTATTTTAGTTTTTATTTTATTTGACCTCCCTCATTTTTTGCCAGACACTGTAGATACTTTGTTTCGAAGGTAGTAACATTATTTATCCCCACCTTTGCGAATTTATGTCATTTATTCAATCATATTAAATGATGCACTTTCTAAATGTTGATTATATACTATTCAATAATTTGAGTAATGTACTTTTGTGAATAAATGACTTTTTCACACAATATGAGTCTTGTGTCTATCTTACGCAAAACAAGCTCGTACTCTTGCTGTGTATAATTTAGAAGTGCATTGGTTGGCATAAATTTATTGAAGCTCAAATAAAAATATATTGATATTATCATTTGTGGAAGTCTATTGAGTTAACCCTCTGCATACCAGGATATTTCTGTTTTCGGCAAAAAACAATACATAACAAACAAACAAACAAACCAAAAAAAAAAAAAACAACAACAAACAAACAAAAAAAAAACAAAACAAAACAAAACAAAAACAAAAACAAAAACAAAAAAAAAACACCACCACCAAAAACAAAACAAAACAAAACATTATGAGTTCGTTATCATACATATACGTTAGGACCCTTAATTCTTTTAACTTTGCATAAAACAAATATCATGTACGTATACATGAATATATCCTTATTTTTATGTTCTTAAAAAAAAACTTGTATGCTAGTTTGATCTTTTTACGACACCATGAAAAAATCATGTTTTTTTTTTAATTGAAAATGTTATTTAGATAAAAATGATTCTTTTTACCGTGTTAATCGAAATTCAAACCAAATGCATTATAAAAATTCATTGCTTACCTCTTTTCCTGTAGACTCTTTAGCAGATTTTTTCCCCTTTTTTTGTTTTAAAAATTGTAACTTGCGTTTCCTCCATAGCATCCATAGGAAAACTAGCGATAGGTTCCCGATCCAGTGTCTTGAAAATACCGGGGACATTTTCAATCTTTGAACATTTAATCATACGGTGATAAGTCAAAATGTGAGATATATAATAATATGTTAAATGATTGATTGATTGTTTGTTGTTTTACGTCCCGTTCGAGAATTTTCACTCATATAGAGACGTCACCATATACCGGCGAGGGGCTTCAAATTTAGACCTTTACTCGGCACCTAGGGCCATTGACCAGTGAGGGATCTTTATCGTGCCAACACCTGCCTTGAAACAGGGCCTCGATTTTTAAGGTCTCGTTCGAAGGACCCGCAATTTTCACTTCAAAGTGGCGAGTGCTTGGCGAAGTTACGGTTGTTACCTATTTTTTATCGACTTAGGTCAGTCGCGGCCTGAGCTCGAATCTTCCGATCAAGGGACAAGCGCTCTACGAATAAGCTTCCCTGACGGTAAATGAATATCAAACAGATATGAGTACTTTGTACATTGTACATAGAGTACATTGTATGAGACCACTTTCTAAAGATTTGTCACAGTTGAGATTACCTGTTAGTACATGTATTAACCTACGTGGAAGCCATGGACGGCACCTTTGTCCGTTAACTACAGCTTAAGATAAGGTGTTGACACAACTCAAAAAAATAAATAAAGATCTTTAATTATTAAACTAATGTATTCAAGATATATATTACTTTTTGTGCTCACTTCCATGTCTTTTACAATAAGACAATTAAACCAGTATATTTACATTTGCAAATGATTTTCCTTATAGAACAGCCTTTGAACACGGCATATTCAAGCTTGTATATAAACAGGTTCATCGCATGGCAATAAATTTATTGTTTATTCATGAATGATCGACGTAATTTCACAGTAACGTCATAATTGGTGACATACTCAAGAGATTCAATTTATATCGTTGAGGTTTGATAAACTAAATAATTTCATGGGTTTAAAGATATTGTAATAAATCCTGTTTATTTATTTACTTTTTTGGTCACCTTTATAAGCATGAGATACATGCATTTCTTATTAGACTCGCAATGAAAGCACCTAATTTATCAATTATCCTTGAGAGTAATATGATCTTAACCTGATGTTCATGAAATCAAACTGTCGCCCTGCCATTTTCTGACTTTGCTAAAGACTTTATTAGTCCCCTACGGGTGAAACCGGAGTGGACTATAGATTTCCTCTGAGTCTCTCCGTCCGTCTGTCTGTCTGTCTGTCTGTCCGTCTGTCTGTCTCTCTGTCCCTATGTCTGTCTGTCAGTCTGTCTTACTTGGTTTTCCACACTTTTTTCCTAAACTCTTGCAGATATTGAGCTGATTTTTTTATGTGAGTGTATCTTGATGAGTTACAGATAAAGTTTGCATTTCGTTCCGCTTCATTGATTTTTTGACGGAATTATGACATTTTTAATTCTTAACGGGAAACAGATTACACTTGCAGGTAGGGGACTAGTATTGCTAATGCAATGCTCTCAGAATGCTTGTTGTCCTTACTTTTTTAATGGTGCTGATGATGATTTATTGTATAGTTTGACCCGCACGACTTCTCAACTCCAATAATTTGATATGCAATAAATTTCTTTATCTCTCTTTTAAAAACAGATGCACTCTTCTAAAGCGAGAGACTATTTTAGGAGGTGGAATTTATCACTTTCTTTCGAAATGGTACCACTTATGTGTTTTATATTTTGCATTTGTGATAGTAAAATGCTTTTTTGCAAACTTGATTACTTATGACTAGCCAAGTAGATCGACTGAAAATATGTTGCATTTCTGCATTTTTTAATCGGGGCATTTGATGCATGCAATTGTTGTTTCAGCTAAAATTCTGGTTAATTTGCAGTTCTTACTGGTTCTGTCTCTACTGATTAAGTCTTAGTGTTCTTTAAATTGATCTGTTAGCTGCACTGAGACATGGTTGGTCGAGGGGGGCTGTCGAGGGACTGCTGCTATTCGGACTAGGGAGGAATAATACAAATCAAGAAACATTGGAAAAAATGTCCTTAAGCAAAACCGTGACATTTTAACATGGATCAAATACTATATTACCTAGTATATTTGCACTATATATCCAGTACACTTAAGTACAACTATTACATAACAAAGAGTCATGGGATCTAATTTAAATATATTAAATTACTTTGTACAATGTACCATCAAAGCAATAGGTTTGGTAAATCCCATGCTTCTGTACTTTTTCAGTAATTCTAAATAAATTTCTGGGTTTTTTTTTTTAATATCTCCTATCATATATCAGCTTAGATTTGTCACTTTATCGTACACATTGTATAAGGGAGGTAGCATTGTATGTAACTCTCGATGCATTCAGAGGTTATCGCTGCCTGAGTTTATGCATAATACAAATAATCTGTTCACATCATACAATAAGCTATTAATTCATAAACAGGTCGAGTAATCTACCTTATATGGCAGTTGTTATTATGGCACACAGTGGAGATTGTCCAATCCGATAAATGAATTGCAGAGCATGATGGCGTACTAGATGTTTTCATTTTACTATACAGACACGTGGTTCGGGTCAAGAACTATGTACTCTAAATCTCGACTCCCGCCAACATTTTACACCCATTTAATTCAATACTAATGTTGATTTGGTCATTAAAACTACTTTGAATACAAAGGCGAGTTCAATGGTAATTGATAAATAATTTTAATAACAGTGTCAAATCATTAATTACTCTTATTTAAATCTCTTGTTATAAGAGGGTAGACGATGTTTTCCATTGAAACATTATCAACAGATTTTAAAATATTCTTGGATATTGATAAATGTCCCATAAGTATATTTTTATGAATAACTCCTGTAAAATTAAACATATATTATTGATAAAGTACATTTTTTTTAGTTCTAAACCCTGTTGAAATTTGTGATAAAATGATCATTTTTGCTGTTTTTGTCTAACATTATGACCCCCCCCCCCCCCATGAAACAACAAAAGCATTGGTATGAATGAGATAAATAACGATTCTTAATACATATAAAAAGGAGTATTTGTTTCACGGGGGGGGGGGAGATGTTTTAAAAACATTTTCCTTTTTCCATTGATTTCTATAGTGAAAAACACAAGTTTTACCAAAATTATAGAGTTATCTCTCTTTCTTTTCCCAAATAAGTTATATTTTATGAAAATCAAACGTCCCTCTCGAGAATTTTTCACTCATATGGAGACGCCACCACTTGCCGGTAGAGAGCTGCAAATTTTCTCCTATGCTCGGCACTTACGGCCATTGAGCAATGAGGGGTCTTTTTCGTGCCAACACCTACTCCGACACGGGACCTCGGTTTAAACGGTCTCATTCGAAGGACCGGTCTCCACGTCCCACAGTGGGATTCGAACCCGCGACGTAAAGATCAACTCCTTACCTCGCAACTCTAGAGCAGACGCTCTAACCACTGCGCCACGCGGGCGACTGACTTGGAGGCAGACGGGAGAACAATACTATCGTTTACAGTTCTTTACGAGGTAATCTTTATTCGACTAAGGGAAAGACAATTACATCTAATTTTCATTGCTTTTATAACAAAACAAAAAAAATACAAAGATAAGGTACAAATATAGATGTTCCAAGCTCACATTAAGAATTGAAGTTATGTTTGTAAGTTAAATAATAAATAAATTCCCTTCACCAAACCATCACAATACAGTAAAACTCGCTAATAACAAAGTCACTGGGAAATGTGAAATTACTTCGCTATATCCGTAATTCGTCTTATCCGTATAAGGAATACGTTAAATTTATAAAGCTGGGATCCAAGAAAACTTCACTATATCCGTGAATTCGCAATATCCGTGTTCGTACTTAACGAGTTTTACTGTATTAGCATTTAAAACATGATTATAAGTGTGGACATCTTAGTGACTATTATCTTGGTCCAGGGAATCCACGTGATTTTTTTTTTACTGATACGACAAAGTGCGTCCTTTTATTATACGTTTATACCCTATAAGAATCATACACTTTTGAGCTTTTTGCAATACAAAAAGAGCATGAGTATCGATTACCTCGAACTGCAAAAACTTTTTTTTTTCGCAAAATCTGTTTTGACAGACTTGTTTCATGTTTCATTATTTGTTATATCGCATTAATCAATTATACTCTAGGTGCTGCACAATTGATCAATAGAAAAACAATCTTCATTAAAAATTTAAAACCTCAATTTATACAACTGCAATTAGACGATGTTAACATCACACTTAAAAGAAAGCAACGCCCTTTCATTTCGTTTTACAGGCTTTCCATTGTTAAGAGGATTCTGTAACTTTCTAATAAATAGTGTTTGCATTGTATAAATTCGCGATGTGTATAACCACCTGTTGCACGATGAAACAATATCGTCGATCATACCGTTTTGAATTAATGAGACTCATTTCCCTTGCCTTGCTAGAAGGTTGTTTTTGTCCAATTCGCATTATTTATGGTAATGTAACATGCTGAAAAGAACTGTTGCCTTAGGAAAAAGTACCCCTGTTTAATGCGTTTTATATTGCACAAAAATGTTGTGATCCGCGTTAAATGAAAAAAAAAAGTGAAGAAAAACAGTGACTGATCTAAAAAAAAAATCTTCAAACGATACAATTCTGTGAACAGGGCATAAATCAAGGACCCTCGGAAATTCCAGGGGTGGGATCAGGTGCCTAGGAGGAGTAATCATCCTCTGTCGACATCCTCTCTGAGCCCTATGTCTATGTAGACGGAATCTTCCGTAGTCAGAATTAGTATAAAACAAAGGCGTAACAATTGATATGAAGAAAAGTCAGACAGAATACGACACAATGGTATGATATATTGGGTAAAAGGGTCATCATAACAACCATAGCATTAACAAAATGCTGAATTTAAATGAGGTTGTTGAAATCCCCGTAATATCAACTCATCTGTATGTAGACTGCCTCGGATTAAGAAAGTTTCGTACCCAAAGTATGCTCTTGAGCATATATATATATAAAACAAGGAACCTCGGAAATCATTCTCTGTCGACATAATATCATACCATTGTGTCGTATATATATATATATATATATATATATATATATATATATATATATATATATATATATATATATATATATATATATATATATATATATATATATATATATATATATATATATATATATATATATAAATTTTATTAATTCTATAATATATAATTCTATAAATTTTTATAGGAATCGGATCGTAGAAATTCACAATATATCTGTTACTGTACTGTAGAACTTCAAGTATTGCATCAGAAATCTAAATATATATTAAAAGAGTAATCGAAAAAAAAAATTGGGGGGAAACTGCTGAATAATATCGCGAATTTTAGAAATTAAATAAGTGACATCTGGACCCCACACGATTGTTTTTCAATTTAGAATAATTAATTTCTCCCTGTCGTAAATATACTTTAACCTCCCTAGTGCGTAAATTCATATCGTGATCAAAAGGTGTTATTTGTCCTTCCATTTGACAAGATAGCCCTCAAATTTTTAAAATTTCTGTTTTTGTATTTTTTAAATGATTATTCTTTGAAAATTTTATTTATCTATTTATTTATTTTGCTGTACAAAAATCATATTTTCTAATTACTTAGGATTTAGCCTTTTTTAATGTCAATAAAATAAATAAATAAATAAGTAAATAAATAAAATTAATTAATTAATTGATTAGATAATTTATTGATTAATAAGTAAATGAATAAATAAAGATAATTTTATGTGGCATCTGTCAAGCGTGTAGGACTGTCGTCTTCTTGTATTTGTAAAACAAATATTTTATTTAATAAATAAATCGCAAATTTGAAATATGTGTCCACGTACTCGGTTGATTGATGGGAAATTTTATCAAATATGACGTGAGAGTAATTTTTTGGTTTTTATAATGAATTCTCATTTCCGGCCACCTCAGTTGTCAACAATTCCATGCAAGTGAAGTTCGAAAAAAAAAATGTGGAAAATATTCTTTTAAATCCTTAACAGGTTGATACGTAAATAAATCAGAATTGAAATGTTATACATTGATTACATGTCTGGAAAGTCGGTGTTTCATGGGGAATATATTGGGACGTCTTGTTTAAATTCTTTATATTCTAACATTCTACATATCAGGAAAATGGTAAAATTATTTTGGAGGGGAATCAGGTTGTACACTTGCCAATATTTCTTCGCATAAAAAATTCTTACAAATAGCAAGTCCTGTGTCCTAGAACTATTTTTATTATATTTATATTGATTATTTATTTTCTTCTTTTTTTTGAGGATTAGTAAAAAAAAAAAAAAAAAAAAAAAGACGAGATACAAATTCAAGACTGTATTTTTTACTTATTTATTGCAAGTGATGAAATAGAGGGATTGTTTTTTATGAAAGAGATAATAAGATTTTTGATAATCGTAAGTTGTATAGATAAATAAATTAATTAAATAAATTAACTAATTAAATGGATAAATAGATAAATAAAAAAAAATAAATAAATAATTAAATTAATTAATCAAAAGTAAAACGTAATCAAACAAATGAGTATTCACTTTATGTATTATTCGTGAAATGAGAAATTAAATGCACCGTAAATATTGACGGTACTTTATCTTCAATCGTAATGAGTCGTATCAACCAGTTAGGATAGTGCATATATCACACATTTATGAATTAAAAAAAAATAGAAAAGCTAATGTCAATCCAAATAACTTCTTTTTTTCCCATTTTTCCAAAAAAATCACGTGACTGTGTCAGGTCACTGTGTCAAGGAGTGCTTGATCAACATTTTGTATTTTCTAAAAATCTTGTTTTTTTCTGTAGTGCTACAAATAGCCAGGAGAAAAAAATATAACAAAAATTAATTAATCACAATTCATTGGAAAATTGTGAGCATTGTTTTTAAAAGAAATCAGTTTTTGATTATAAATCACAATTGTATTAACATACATGTATGTGTTTTAGTCCGTCTGGTAAATTTCAAGCAACAATATAAAAGAATACTTATAAAAGAAAAGACTTTCTCTACGCATTTTAATTTTTTGAAGAATAATAAGTGCCATCTAGTCATTGATGCAATTCAAAAATTAAAAAAAACAAAAAAACAAGAGGCCCATGAGCCACAATACTCAGAAAAGGCTATGGGCTACAACCCTCACAAGAGTCACTTTGGTCCTATTGTTCTTCATCAGTAGATTTTTTTTTTTTTTTTGAAATTCTCTTTTAATTTAAAATAAATGATTCCATATTGTGGGCCAAAATCTAGCTATAAGGGAGCAATGATTTAATCAAATTGAAATCCACAAAAGGTCTAGATGCTTAAAAATGAAAACGAACAACATGGCCCAGCTGACCTTGAGAAGAATGTGGATATCCATTTCTTAAAAGTTGGAAATCTATTTCCACCCAACCCTAACTCATAATTTACAAAAGAAAAAAAAATTTTAACAATACTATTATTCGTCGAAAGTTTTAAATTCCGATTTCAAAATTTAACTATAAAGGGGTTCTTAAATTACAAATTATTGGTCTTCTTCTACTTTGGGTCTACCGGTCACTATAGCTCAGTCGGTAGAGCGCTCACTCCGTGATCGGGAGGCCATGAGCTCGAATCTCGACCGCGACTGACAAAAGTTTGAATTTTCACTCATATAGAGACGTCACCATATACCGGTGAAGGGCTTCAAATTTTGACCTTTACTCGGCACTCAGGGCCATTGAGCAGTGAGGGATCTTTATTTGTGCCAACGCCTGCCGTGACACGGGGCCTCGGTTTTTAAGGTCTCATCCGAAGTACCCGCAACATCCACTTCAAAGTGCCGAGCGCATGGCGAAGGAACAGTTGCTACCCATTTTTGATCAGTCGCGGCCGAGATTCGAAGTCACGACCTCCCAGTCACGAAGCTAGCGCTCTACCAACTGAGGTACCGTGAACGGTCACATTCCTTTGAGAAAGAGAAATCCTTTGAGAATTTTTATAAGCAAAAACACTGTTTCGATTTTATTGCCACTCTTATATGTCAATGAATCCAATATGTTGTAGTTTTCCTATACTTATTTACCAAAACAGTTTGAAAGAAAAAAAAAAGCATTTTTTCTTCTCAAGACTGAAACAATCACTTTTCTGAGTAGAAAATTATCCTCTACAAAGTCCATTCTTTAAAAGTCTTTTCATCCTTAGCCCATATCTTTTTTCTATATAAAGCAGGGACCTTTGGAATTTTCGAAATTTCATTATCTAGTCTTACTATTTTATTATTAATTAAATTTTGACGAATAATTCAAAAAGCTTAAATTTGATTGATGTACATTTGACTAAACTTTTACACTTCTGATGATAACGTAGTTGCGATCATTCAAAAGTCTATATGAAATATATGGTGCTGCATTTGAGTTAAATTATCTGATGCCAAGATGCTTATTACTTTTATATTCATATACGTTTGGTAATATGTAATAGTTTACATGGATCAAAAAGATAAAATTATACATCGTAATAACCCAGATTTATGTGATGATACTACAATTTTCAAAGTTAAACGAAGATAGAATTCTCTTATCCTTTTACAAATATAAAATCAACCAAATAATTCATTGTTCAATGAAGGAAGATAGAATTTGAAATGAAGTCCCAAGTCTAAAAGACTCACTTTTGTTATTTTACAAAGTACAAAGTACTGAATGAAGAATGCCTATCCTACATTCATCTACACATATCTTTAATTTCAGTATTGGGAGCATTTGTACAGGGCTAGTCATATTGTAAAAGACTCAGGGACTATGAAACCATGCAAAGAAAACCCCTTATTTGCCATTCCATAATTTAATTTCTATTTTTTATCATCTCTGAATTAGTGAATACGGAAGAATATATTGTTCGCACACTGCCTTATAACATCCAAATACGATTTTTCAATTTATTTTCGAAACACGTAATCCTTTCTGACAAAGCGTTCAGTTGCTTTTTTGTATGCATATCCCAGCAAATGGCACAGTCTTCGACAGAATTCATAATAAAAATTTAGTCCAAAATTCATTATAGGAATATAGTCCACACAGCAATGTTAACGTGACAGTTATTTCTTCTCTTCTTTTTTTTTTTTTAAAGTTTTTCACATAAATCGCTTCGGCGCAGCTAATTAACACAATTATTATTAACTTTTGTCACATAATTAAACTCGTTGCATCCTTGTAAATCCGAAATGTGCTTGGGAAAAGTTATACCATTACTCTGGTACAAAATATTTCACAATAAATTCAACTTACCGAAAAATGTGAGAGTATTTTCCACTCAATATCGTCATCTGTATTAAAGCACAGCCATCACACATTTTCCCAAGCAAGATTCAGTTAAAGGGGAAACTCTTCTTACAGGTTTCCACAGAAGATCTCAAATAATTCTTCATCAATCATCTGCGCCAGGCTCTTTTATACACATGTTATAAATTCTACTTCTATCCAAGGGTATAAAAAGGGTAAATGTCAAACATATATTTTCATATATATTTTGAACACGCTGACTTTTAAACAAGAGTAATAAAGCAAAGTTATCTAAAATATTCGGATTTATAAGATTTTTATAAAAGATTAAATCATGTTTATTTTACACTACCTTTCTGAGACATTATAAGCAAGTTGAAATAAGGTGTAAAGTTATTACACTTTCTCCATCATTACAGCTCAGGTTTGCAGTGACTTGACGTCATTTTTAATTATGACGTCATATATCTGTAGTTCAGAGAAGTGAAGGCACAGAGTACACTGCGATATTCTCTGGGAAGCCTTAACGTACCTGTGCATAGAAAAATTTCAAGGGAACCGAGTAGTTTAATGTAAATGTGATGAAGACCTAATTGTTAAAAAAACGTAAGACAAGAGTGAATCAAAAGAGACATCATGTATATTTGGCCTGCTGTATGATCGATGTCCATGACTACACGTCTAGGTGTATTGTTAAAAAAAGACATCACATTCAAATTGACACATTGTGCACTTGAAATATTCCATACGTTATCTATGGACCATACGGAAAGCCTTGACTAGTTTCCTGATCTAGTATTCTTCTTGTTATCTACGGAATTGAGTGCTCAAGGTGGAACTGTTCGTTGGATGATATATTTTTCGATTATCTTCTAATCTTCTTTGAAAAAAATGAGTGGTCAGGCGAATTAATATCTTAACAAAGATGTTGATAGTCCCCATTATTTATTTCAAACCTGTGCCCCAACATTCTCTTATTGAGTAAACATTCTGTTTACCAGGCATCTACATGATACACACACTCTTTGAAAACATTTCAAAATAAATCAGTTAAAATAGCAATGAACAATTGACATTCTATGCTTTAGTAGACATTTTCATTTGATATATTGTTCGTTGCTCTGGTCTCAGATATCATTCGTTGTTTACTTTTCAATCCTTAGTTTTTCATACTATGTCTTTGCGCTGTAGTTTCGCTTTTCTCTCCTTGTTTTGATCGTTCTCTTTTGTGCATGGAACATCTTTTTGTGTATGTTTGAAAGTATGCTTAAATACGTGTGTATTGATAGATTCTGTCAAACAAACACATACATAACATTATTTCAATGGTTTAGAGAAAAATCTCAGATACCATGTTGTCAGCAGCAAATAAATACAACTTATTGCTTTAAAGTACATTGATTGCCATTGCAAAAATTTGCGAAGGGTTCTAACGGCTTCTACATGCATGTATATAAATAAATGTTCTTTAAATAGATTTCACCTAGGAATGTGTTCTGTTAAATGTTTACAACATCTTTAATCCATCAAAGTAAAGTTGTTCTTTATTATCAGCACTGATATTCAAAGGGGGTTCCATCAGGTGCCCCTATGAATATATAGGTAAAAATACATTAGATGTTACTTCGTGCAAGATTCTCAGTACATTTGTAGTAGGCTGAAAATTATCAGATTTAAGATATTTTGTTGGCGATAATATTCTATTGCGAATATTGTTCTTTGAAACAAAAGAAACACACACACACACATACACACTTTAATCTTCAATCCGTGTCTGTGACTAAAACATAAACTACGCAGCATTGTTACGGCTAATAAAGAGAGGGGAATATTAACTGCAACATTACAAAAAACACATGCTTCCAGAAAATTTAATAATTTGCGTTTCTAATTAATTTAAAAGTTTTAAACTACGTCAAAGCGTTCCACTTTATTCATTTTTGTCACTAGTAAAATCAAACACAGTAAGGTATTAACAAGGATCTGGCTGTAATACACTTTTCGGCGTAAAGTCATCATGGTAAATTCTGATATCTTTCATGTTCATAGAGAAATGCATCAAATATATAGTTTTCACAGTTAAAAATGCAATATTTTAACATTTTTTACGACAGATTTACGAGATTATCACCACCACCTTTTCAGGTCAATTTATTTAAGCTTAGATGGACCTAAATCTTATCAAAGTTATGTCCATGGGACAAAGAAAAATAAGAAAGTCACTAAAGCAATGGAAAAAAAAACAAGAAAAAACAACTAGCACTACAAATAAACTATTGACCCTTCTATATATGCAGGTTTACACGTTTTACTTGAAAGTTGAAACTTTGTCTCGGGAGAGATTGATCTCTGAGAAGAGAGTAGTATGTTCCATTCAGTCATACTAATTTTATATCTCCGTAGCTAAATGTAAAATAAATATCCTCATAGAAGAACAGAAAACATGTAGCACATGTACAAAGTAACTAAAAAGTTACCGTTTTCTGAGCAAAAGAGCATTCAGTGATTCGTATTCTTTTTAATTCATATCTATTTATTTCACACAAATTTACATCGTTGATTTCCCATGCAATGTCTAATACATCTGTGTAAAATTTTACACAACACCACAATATCCGTTTCATTTTATTGCTTTTAACATTTTTTTCCTTGAACAGAATTACTTCAAGAATGATATATGACTGATCTAACTTCCTTGTTATATGTGTTTCATATTATCCTCATTTCGAAGTAGGAAGGGGATGTAAAAAGATTTTATTAACATTTCTTAGAAACATTTTCTAGCAATATTTCTCCTATCCATTACATTAACCAAGGGGTTTATTAAAAATAAATATATGAACAATTTAAAGTCTATGGAGCTTTCGAATGGATGGGAGGAATTGCTTAATCATCATTGCTACTGGACTAAACAACAGGACATGTAAGCATCAGTCAATTGTTCTGCTTTGGCAAGAAAATACGAGAAGAACAAGATGCTACAAAAATACCTTCGATATTATTGTTATTCACAATGGTTCCTCCTAGACTTGAAGCACACCTCTTGATCCAATGTTTTATCTGTGTTTTATTTTTTGTTCCCCACGTGCCATTTACATGGTTTTGAAAGGATAAACTGAACTGAAGAAATAAAAATTACAACTTTGTGCCAAAAATATTCCTTACTAAATTCTGAGTTCTATCCAGGAAAGTATTCATTATTGAAGCTTCTTTGTTTATGAATAGCTAAGAAAACCCCTTGAATTCGTCTGTGAACTTCATTTTTTCTTCAATAGTTGAACAATTTTCAGAAACAAGGCACTTTTTGCTACACTGCGGTACAAAGAATATATTTCTGAATTGGTCTTATCATTAAGAAAAATGTGCTTATTTCCCTTCAGATCACCACCTCTAGTAATTAATAGAAGAGATTTATCCAAAAAACTTCTGAAGTCTGACGTGATTAAATGAATAATAGACTTTTCTGCAGTTCTTAATCTGTTTACAGCAAAGGCAATAACAACAAAATCGGGTGACACATTTTGCAAAATTTCCAAAACAAACGGTTTAGCATCATCTCTTAAGCCTGGTGTATCTTCCAAAATTCCTTTTCCTGTTTCATATATCGTAATTTCTTTGGTAAGGGACTCTGCTTCTGATTTGTTTCCAGATTGTGCTTTATCTTGCTGAAGCAAGGTATTGATGGTCGCACTTTATCCTGATCATACAGGTCCAAAAAAGACCATTCTTGGTTTTCTTATCACAAGGAACCGGAGGTATTCTTATGTATTGAAACATTAAAAATTAAGAAGAATTAAGAAAACATCTCTCTTACTGAGAAAAAAAAACAACACATTTTTGAAATTCTTACTTTTGTTGCCAGGACCCCCCGTGTTCATCACTTCATTTTCTCTTAAATCTGTTCCATCCAAGGATGCTTCGTAGCAAATTTGAATGAAATTGGAGTACTGGCTCTTAAAATTAAAGTTTAAAATGTGAAAGTTCGACTACGAGGACGATAAACAAATGACAAATATTGGTCAGAAACGCTCATTAATGCTCTGTGTAGCTAAAATTTCATTAAAAAAATCTCTGTTTGTCATTCCGAAATACAGAATTTGTTCAGGTAAAGACATATATAGTTTTCCCCCTAGAATTTAAGATTCATTTTCGATATCCTACTGAAATATTGAAGTACTAAGTATGCTGTGCAAGTCTCATATGAAATACATGCATGCAGATATGTGTTAGCTTTTATAAGGAAGTATGCTGAATGTATACTTTTCAAGCCACATTCACATTATGATCATAAAACTGTTAAGGTATACAGATCATGCAGGTGATCAAGTCTTAAAATACAAAGTTATTAAATAAGGAGCATTAACTCGTAGGCAACAACCTTTGCCAGATACAAATACTTTTATTCTCGTTTGACATGTTTCACTTGAAACTTGAAACATTTTATTTCACTAAAGCCCCCAACATGGGGTATGTTAGTACAATGAAAGTTTAAAAATTGAACAAATCAACATGTGAACAGTTAACATAATGAACTACAAAAAGATCTATGATATGGACAGTACTGACATTCACGAAAATTTTTTAAACTTCCCAACATTGATTTTCATCAAGAGCTATAGCATCAAAATCAAATGAAAAATAGGATGAGGTATGAAGCGCTGCTTATTTTTTTCAGAAATGATATCTATGTCAGATCATAATATGAAGAAATTTTAACACAGAAATTAGGAAGAGTAATAATTTATTATCACAACATAAAATTAGAAATATGTATATGAAAATAATATTTAGTGTCATGCCTACTAAATTCATATTAGAAATCATAATGAAGCGCTGCTTCCTAAGTCAGAATATAACAATGTTATATGTGGTTGTAAGAAAACAATACATCTGTTAGCAAGAGTTATCTTTCTTATAAATATTTTTTCATCGGAAAAAAATGTAATACTAATAAAAATTCTACATTTGGTGCTTGATACATTAAACCATTTTTAAAATGATCGTTAAAAAGATAGAACTTATTCAATTTTTAAGGGTTTTAAAACTGGATTTAAATGTTTTTTTGTCAAACATAATAAAAGTGAAAAGTACAGTCAAAGGAAATTTATGGTAATGCTTCCATCATATGTTAAGTTTGATCGAATTTTCTGCTCAAAGGTCTTGATGATTAAACTCTTAGAAAGTAAACTATGAGTAATACTAGGATATTTTACTTGGAAAGTTATCTCTCTTATCAGAGGGTCGGTCCCCCTTAAATGCATCCTCTTGTTAATCAAAAATAAGGTGATGTAAGTTTCTTTTTAAGTACTCCTAGAATTTTTAGAGTGAAAATAATCCACACGACTTGTTTACGTTAGGAACACATATCACATATTTATAACCATCAGGTAAGAGAAAGTAAAAATATACGCAGACTTCTGAAATTCATTTTTTAGGTCCTCTGAAAAGCAATCTTTTCAAAATCAAGCATGATCTTTTTCCGCACAGGAGCTCTGTCTTCACGTTTGAGTCGTTTGTAACATCTGCAAGAAGAAATAAATTAACCTGATGAAAGAAAAAAATATTACAAATTAGAAAACAGGTGCCATGCTTACATTCATGCAGTTCCTAACTACAATTTTAAGTGGTAATGATAGTCCGTTTTAATTGTAAACAAAATATTTTTTTCTGTTATTTTGGATATTACGATATATTCTAGCATGCGTTATCTTAAGAAATGACTTTCATACGCTTTTCTGCTAAGTTGAATTTTGCATTCCTTGTGAACTTCTCAGTTACTAAATACATCATATATATACGAACATTCTCAATGACATCATTTTAAAAATGTTGAAGAATTATATTCTCCAATAAGAAATGTTTGGAATATTTTTCTAAGAAAAAAGTTATTAAAAGACCTTAACTTTACGTCTGTGTAGAAGAAAGATAGGGCGATTCGAATAATTCTGATTTCTTTAACATCTTTTCCTGCTTGTTGCCTAGTCCATGATAGGCTAAACTTTAAATATATTGCAAGAAATCTTACAGAGAAAAAGTTATACTGTAAAAAGTACTAATTTAGGGTGGTTAAATTGCAGTGGTTAAAGAAGTTCTTTGAGAGAAAGGGAGGAACATGATACGACAGTTTGAATTCTTATCATGATTATGAATCTGTAGTTCTCTTTATTCCATAAAATCAACAACAATTGAAACCATACGAAATTAATAATTTCACAGTATTTTAAGTATAAGGAAATGAAAAATGTTTGCCTCCATTGACTAGCTGTTTACTATCTTGGATAATACTCATCACAGTCTGTCCAAAAAAAAATAAACAGAAGGAATAGAATCCTCAAAGTAAACGTTATGTTTTAGGTGTTTAATTTTAACCATATTGACAAATTTGAAAAATATATATATATATTTTAAAATACAGCCATTTAACATTGTTTAATTGAATGTAGCTTACTGTAGAATTGAGTAAATGATAAAAATACATACTGTAATTTTATTCCGGCGAATTTTAGTATTTTTGCAGATGCCTTGTATTTTGGTGTTTCAGCTTTGTCATTGGCATAGTAAATCACTTTACTTATCCTTGATTGGGCGAGCAGTTTGGCACATTCATTACATGGAAACAGTGAAACATACACGATACAGTCTTTTAAACTTGTCCCATGTCTATTTATAACAGCATTCATTTCGGCATGACAAACTAAAATAAAATCTTATAATTTTCAATACATAAAAAAGACATTTTAACCTAATTTAAGTTTGTTAAATAGTTTTGCAAATTGGACATTTTTGGCGTATGAAGTAGCAAGAGGAATACCAAAAAGACTTTGCTCTGCCTTGTTTTTTGAAAATGTTGTATCATTTTTCCGCTTGCTCTCTTTTCTCTGCGGGTCAATAAAACCATTGTATCCAGTGGTTACTATTCTTTTTTCGCTGTTTACTATGCATGTTCCAACCTGAAAATTTGACATGATAGAATTACATTTACCAGATGAAATTACATTTACCAGATAAAATTACATTTACCAGATAAAATTCAATGTATTTTTGCAGAGAGGACCGTGCTTCATGTACTGAGTAAAGAAAAGTTTGAATTAATTTTACGAGAAAATAATTTTAAAGATATTCTTTTTAAATGTGAAAAAACCAAACTTTTTAATTTTTTTTTATTGAATTCTTTGTTTGCAAAAAAATAGTTCTTAATAGCATCTTATGATATCTAAGGTAAAAGATTATTTCAATCAGGATTTTGAAGGACAACAATTATAGCTTATAATTTTTTGATTTCAATTAAACATGCATATGTGTATAACTAGTATAAAGTAAGGTGATGTAGAAACAGAAAATGATTTTAATTTTGATATAAATCAATATAAGAAACATTTCATTCTTTGCAGTTAAAGACTAAACTGATATTTTGTATCGAACTTTTGTTAGTTTTTATCAGGCATGCAGACCAGGTCATAAGTAGGTAACGATTTGTTTAAATTTATTCAAGATTTTTTTTTCATACATTTTTACCTTGAAATGGTGCTTGGAATTTATAATAAATGAAAAAACAGGGATAAAATTGAAAGATTTTGAACCATTTTAAGCATAATAGCAAGTTTTATTCTAAATTGTTTGTCAAATCAGGAAGATCTAACTATCAACCTTTTCACTGGTTTTGAGTCTCATCGGAAAAATCCAGTGAAGTACGGACTTGAACAATAGAATGCAACAAAAAAAGACAATGTGCCAAACGAACTCTCTGTAGTTTGAAAAAAAACTTTTTGCATATACTTAATCTTTGATATATGTGCCTTCATTGAATACCACTTTTACAGAAAGTAAGAAGATCGTATATTAGATATATAATATAGTTTTGGTAGGGGCACACAGTTTAAATTCAATTCCCATTCATTTTTAGCCCCGTCCCACTTTCGAAAATCCGAATGGTCTTCCCAATTATAAACGATTGTTGCTTACATCACTTGAACCCGCGTAACCTTTCATAATCTTGCTCACCTGTCCACTCACGCTTTACTTTTTTTAGTTTATCACGTGGTATTTTTTTTTTCTCAAATGTGGTCAACGCTACTTGTCAGCTCTTATCGCTTATCATCGCAATGTTTGGCTTCGTTTATATAAGTAGATGATAAATCAATAGCTTCGTAAATTGTTGATTATAATAAAACAAGCATTCTGAGAGTATTGCATTAGCAATACTAGTCCCCAACCGGCAAGTGTAATCTGGTTCCCGTTAAAAATTGAAAATGTCATAATTCCGTCAAAAATCAATGAAGCGGAACGAAATACAAACGTGATCTGTTACTAATCAAGGTTAAGTCACATACCAAAAATCAGCTCAATATCTGAAAGCGTTTAGAAGAAAATTGCGGAAAACCCTTAAAAATTGAAAAAGCCATAATTCCGTCAAAAATCAATGAAGCGGAAAGAAATGCAAACTTGATCTATAACTCATCAAGATACACTCACATACCAAAAATCAGCTCAATATCTGCAAGCGTGTCGGAAAAAAGTGCGGAAAACCAAGTGGGACAGACTGACAGACAGACAGAGGGACAGACAGACAGACGGACGGACGGACAGACTCAGAGAAAACCTATAGTCCCCTCCGGTTTCACCGGTAGGGGACTAATAATAATTACCACTAAAAACTTCATAATCGTATTTTGATAATTACCTTAGTAATTGATTACTTGGTTTGTTAACATCTGAACCTTCATTATCGACTGATAAAGATTGTCACGTTGTAAGAAAATCTATTCTGTCTTGATATATATCCCTGTATTGTAATGAGACCTTCCCATTCTATTCATCTTTTTTTCATAAACAAGAAACGGTCACAAACAAAAACAAAATTTGATGTTTCAGTGTGTAAAAAAAAAAATGAACTGTAGTGCAGTTTTCCTCATAATTATAAAATATCCGAACTTTCGAAATCTGTTCATAACGTGTCTTTTTAATTCACTCTTTTCAAAATTATCCTAATTTTTTTTTTCAAATCTTCGTGGAAAAAGGTGCCCCAGACATAAGTCATGGCAATTCATCTTTTGTTTCATTAAAGTTGCATAATGAGTCAAAACCATGTGTTTCTTTTAAGAAAATTGTATCACAAAATAAAAGATTTCTGTGAAATATGAATATGAATGTATCGAAGTTTTGACAACTCAACTCAACTGCACTGCAAAGCAAGAAAAAACCCTGCAAAATATAAGTGCTGGAAAAACAAATGTTGTATCTATCGCTTTGTTTTATCGTCAATGTCAACAATGTCATGGTCCCGCGTCCTTTATTTTTAGCATGACACTTGTAAACAACATTGAATTGGGGCAAGCAGAAGTAAGGGATAAGTTCTGATCATTTTTTTTTTTTTTTTTTTTTTTGAAGATTGTATCAAAATTCTCAGTCATCCGACATTTATATCTATGGAATTGAAATCATGGTAAATTCTTAAACTTTTCAGCGCATGCGTACAATAAAGAGAAAGAAGTGAATCAATATTTTGTGATGGGTTATACAAAGAGATTTTTTTTTACTTTTATTTTTCTCCATTGAATTAGATTTTTTAGGTTCTGAAACCTGTAATTTTCTGAAACCTACTATCTTCAAGAACTGAACAAAATTTGTATGTGTCATGCAAAAATTCTTAGCTGTTGTCAATTTTCCCGTTTGTCCGTCACAGTGTCACTTTAAATTTTCTATTTAAAGAGCAAATGATTATTTTTTCTAGAAACTACGTCATGCGTTAGGCTACAAAAAGCTTTTAACATTTACATGTATGCCTTGAGAAAGTTCAAAATTAAAGAACTGAAAAGATAGCCTACCGTTCGTACGTCATACTTGCTTCTTTTCGCCGACAGAAAAGCGACTCCCATAAAATACTCATCCCATGAAATAATATCATTTTTCTGTGTGCTGAAATAATTTATGTTAAAAGCAATCTTTGCATCATTAAAATTTTGTTCTAGATATCATTGTTTTACTTACTTACTTACTTAAAACAATTCAATAGAAAAAAAGGATAACTATTGATATTAATTGATAAAGATGACGTAACATGTTTAATTTTTTCTTAGCCAGATTACTTTTACAATCATCCCATTCCAATTTATTATGTCATTATACCTTCTTCTTTTGCGCTGCCCTACTCTTCTATCCTTTTTATCGTCACTCATTTCTGATTTTCGAGTATTAGGCATGTTAAATGTTTAAAATTTATCTTAAATATGATATTACTATCTGTTTGAAAATTTTCAATTATCTACATGTTTTATGTACACAAGGAAATTACAAATACTAGACATGTGATCAGTATATACTTTTAAAAAATCCTTCTTTAAAAAAAATACTTACAGGAGTAACCTAAAATATCCAAGCCCTTTATTGAGAATTCAAAAGAGAAAGTGAAAGTTGATTTCAAATGCTTCCAGGGTAAGTCAGTGCTATATACACTTACCTTTGTATGTATCACATATAGATTGAATTTAAGGACATATGCAACGTACCTTACCTACTGATAATACTTCAAGATATTCTTAATTTAAGATTATAGTGCCATCAGATGTTCGTAGACACAAAATCAGCATGCATTACCACGGGTTTTGAAAAGATATCAATTGATGAAAATTCCTGTTTAATTCAAAGAAAAATATACAAAAATTACTAAACATGTATTCTAGATGTTTTGTTTATCCAAACTTGTTTTATAAGAAGTGTACAACAGCATATATAGACATTAAAATGAGCACACAGTTCCTTCTAGTATTGGAACTCTTCAACTCCAGGGGGAAAGACAATAAAGTTTAAACTACGTTGCGTATGTCCTTAAAGCATGATTAAAACTACGCAGATTACCCGGGAATTCATTTTCGGAAAACTGCGCAGTTTATTAAAGTATTGTGGGTAGCCCTTTTTGCAATAAATATTATGCAATTTTTAAATGCAATATCCTTTATCTGTTAGAAAATGTTTTTTTTATTGGACTCTTTCATTGTGAATGAAAAAACGCAAAACCTTTTTAGTTGCAATAAATATTTGTGGTTATTAAAATATTTACAAATTGAACTAATCTATAATTAAAAATGAAAAGGTATTAAACCTATTATATACGTATGTTATTTAAACGTAACTTCCATCGAGAATAAAACACATATTCAATCCTAGTATTCTATATATAATAAACAATAAAAGAAAGAAACACGTATATTTACAGGTCTAATCATGTAGTCAGCATTGAATTCTTCAGCTATACAAAGCCTTTGATTCAGTAACGAAATGCTATACAATCGGGTCAAGGAGAAAATATTCGAATTCTTTGACAAGCAAAATAAAATACCCCTCCACCATCCCCCACCCCCACCCCCCAGTTTATAGATAAACCACAAGATTAGTTTTATATCGTTGTCATTGTATCTGATAGTTTACTCTCTCTCCCTCTCTCTCTCTCTCTCTCTCTCTCTCTCTCTCTCTCTCTCTCTAACTGGCATGGGTTAAGGACCTCCACACTTACATCAGATCAGATGCATGGATCGAAAAACACAATTATAAGTTACGTTAAAACAATGCAAGTGAATCCGGAAGAATAAGATTGTTTAATGCAATCACAAATTAAACGCATTTAATTGATTTCCGAAAAACACAGGAGGTAGATCTTTTTGACACGTTCCCTCAATTGCCTCGAGTATAAAAGAGGGACACACTTGGCGAATTCCTCCTCTTACTCAAGTGACTACTCCAGAGTTCTGCACTTGTAATAATTGTTTCCCTCCCACCACTCCCATTAAAGATCAATAAATTTTAGCTGTTGATAGATTGTATGTTTAAACACATATAGAATTTGAGCTGCTGCTGTTTCTGCTGTTTATTTGAATTTTTCAGGTTACCTGTATCTATGGACCTAGTTTATGTTTATGTGCACAAAATTGTTATCTACTTGCAATGGGACTGAAGACAGACGTTATGTTGTTGTCGCGCCTTTACGGATATGTCAGACAAGCAGAAACATTAGTCATCATTATATTCTTATTTATGTTTCATTATCTATTTTACATGCTTGGTAGACCATGTGGTGGCTCGCTAAGGCTACCCCAGGAGTCAATTCAAGCTTGCTATGGAGTGCACTGTGAGCTTGTGTGAGGGATCTGTTTGGAATAACAGTAACCTCGTGCCTCGTTCGGTATAGTGGGTTGTTTTTATTTTGCCTTACTCGGTATAGTGGGATTACTTGTTCGATCGGCTTAACAGGCAGTAGCCTCGATAAGGAATCCCCTAGAAGGCAATTACATTGATATCCCAGCTGATTCGCTAGAGGTACCCTAGGAGTCGATTAATATTGTTACGCCTTGCTATGGAATACCTTAGAAGGCGAGGTGCCATAACGCCCGTTACCAATTTAGGTGTGTGGCTCCCAATGATTGTTAAATGCTTGTCTGACATTTGTCATTGAAACAATTATTAAAGCTGCGGCCTTTATCATCCAAAACATGTTTTGTTATTTTTTCGGAAAATATTCTATTAAATATAAATGTTCTATTTTCTAAATACTTAAATACTTCCGTTTTTCATAAATAATGCACACAACATTAACCAAACATAAAATGAAAGCTAACCAAATTTTGTTATATACTGAATGAGGTGACGTTACCGACTAGTTTCTCTGTATTGTTGGGGAGGATCAAGTTCTTATCATTGCTTGTTAATATTAAAATTTATAAACAGGTTTGATCCGACCAAATCAAGATATATTCTTTCATGTTAATCCATAATCTATAGTTTAATTAAATTAAGAATGTAAAAACCTTTCAAAAAGGCCTAGAAAGGCACACTTGTCCAGTAACGTAATAAAAACGGCAGGCAGAAAGCCCCTCTAAAATATCAAAAGTTCATCGTTTTCTGCTTCATCAAAATCATGAGTTTTGAATACATGTAGCTTGTAGCCTTCCATTTTGAAAAAAAAAGAGTGCTAAGAGTTGGTAGTAGTTTGTTGCTTTATTTTGAAATTTGTAAAAATTTCAGTTTCGGTAGTTTATAGAAAGACGACTAAAGTTTCAGTACATATAACTCCCGAGTTTGAATAAATTGCTACCAGAACTTTTTATGTTAAGGAATGTGTCTCGATAAAAGCAGATAAAATTTCGAACTAAGCAGAAACATGATATACATAAAAAAACAAAGAGCAAAATTCCCATTCATAAAAAAATATACTATTTAATATATTCTATACTGTATACACTTTCACTAAATGTTTTAAGGCGTGTTTCGTAAATCCAACTGCGCCTCTCTCTCTCTCTCTCTCTCTCTCTCTCTCTCTCTCTCTCTCAAAGAATCGAAATCACAAGGAATTCTTGAACTGTTAGGAGCTATTTCCATTAATCTACACAACTATTCAAACTTATTTACAGACATTTTAAATGCATTAATATCCTTCAGCGCATAATCTTATGTGCAGTGTAAAAAAATAATTATTCAAGTTGCAGTTTGGTAGAGGATGCAATTAGATATGAAGATAACAAGGAGTAATCGAGCTCAAAAGTCTAACTACTGGTCTCTAAATTAAACTGATAATATAAGTTGTCAATTTCACTAATGAAAATGTAGAAGCAGTAACCTTTGTGTAAAGCAATAAATGTCTGTAATTGAAGCCTAGTGATCCCATTCAGAAAATATAAATCAGGACCAGTTTAGCAAAAGAACGTTGGAAGAAGATACTTTTTTTTTTTTTAACAAATGATTACGTTTTACAGATCAGAAACCTTTCAAATAAAAACATTATCAGCAGTAGTATGGATGAAGGCATGTATTAAAATTTCAGTCTTTTTAACGCTTTTTAACTCCTAAAATTTACTGTTTTTTCTGTAAAAAAGAAACAAAAGTTGCTTCGTTTTATTTTTAAATTGTACTGAGTTCATCAGAGCATTTTCCTCGAACCTTTTTACATAAATTAAAAGTATATGTTCAACTATATCAGACGATTGATATATATAAAGTAGAGGAAGTCATAAAGTAAAAAAAAAAAAAAAAAAAAAACTATTCCAAGTTATATTTCTTTTGCTTTATTTTACTGTTTTGATTAAGGGTATTTAAGAACTTTTTGGAAAAGCAATTTCCTCAAAATCTAGAATGATTTCTTTCCTGCCTAGAGCTCTACTTTTCCTTTTTCTTTGTTGCTTCTACAAAAAGAGAAATTTGAAGATAACAAAAAATTGGTATTTAAAAGAACAGACAAAAAAAAAAAAACAAAAAAAAAAAAAAAACAAAAAAAACTAATACTTAATTTCCAGTAACATATTCTATAAAGACTAGGGTTTCAGAGCTCACTCTATTCTTGATAATCTTTGAAATAAACATTTTTGCGTATTGCATCTTTGCTAATTTACGTTATATTTTTTAATATGCACAAGAATTGTTTTCGATAATCCTTTCGTGAGGAGACCCAGAGCATACCATTCATGATGTTTTTCAAAACTTATTTTTAATTCAAAACTGAAATTTTTAGAATGGCTTGTGTTGGGAAGCGTTTTAATAGAAAACTTAGTGCCTGTAATTATGAGTATTTTACTCTATATTTTGTATATAAGGAGCCAGATTATTCTTGATAGTGACATTGAACTATAATAAACATTAACATTAAAATACAGCAATTAAACATTGTGTAACCTATTTGGAGCTATGAGGAAAACACAAAGAGGGCAGGAAGAATTCAAAGTGTTCATGTCCGTGCATGTGCACTGAAATCTATTAGCAAAACTCTTGCATGTTTTTCTCAATTACCTAGATACAGTGTGTTTGAGTAGTCTTTTGCCACTCATTGTTTACTATAGTTGACAACACATAATTATCTTTTGGTGCCAAGACTTTTCTTTAGTTAAACACTTTAAAAGTTGCCTACTTGCAAATTGGTGTAAATAATAAGCATACATACTGTAATTGTATATTTGCACACTCCAGCATTTTTCTCGATAACTTGTATTCTTCCTCATCAGATTTGTCGTTGGCATAATAAACAACTTTACATCGTGTACTTATCCGTGACTGGGCAAGCAGTTTGGCGCACTCATTACAAGGAAAGAATATAACGTAAAACATGCTTTTGACAGGTAGTGCCCTTGAACGAATATCAAAATAGACATACCTATAAAACAGGGTAAGTATAATTACTGAATCTTTTTCTTGAGCTTTATCTAAAGATTAAACGACATTCAAGAAAATTGTGCATTTCAACCGGGGGAAATTTTTGGACAACATTGTAAAATAAAACACTTTGATTCCTGGTATTATATTTGTTAAATTGTGATCAATAAAAATAAATGCAAAAGTCCCAATCTTTCAGCGAGTATTTCCAGAAAGACGGAAAGAGAAAAAAGGGGACTGCAGAAATATTTCAAGTATTGATGGGATTCTAGTACTATAGTTGTTCTTGGGAAAAAAAAACAACGGGATGGAGCTTATTTCCATCTCCAAATTAACTTTTGTTTTATACTATGTTGTGTTAAAGTGTATCGGGGAATACTTTTAGGTAAACACAGTGCAAATAACATGTTACAAACTTCATTCTCATTTTAAAAAATAAACAAAATAAATTTGGGAGTTATATTTTCTTATTAAAAAAAAAAAAATAAATTGTATCCAGAAAAACAGTTATTTATATGTTTCTGACACCTTTTTTCAAAACATTTCCTAATTGAATTGGATTACTTTAAAAGATTTCATATTCATATCGAATGCTATGAAAATACTTCATTTCTACATAATTCCTCTATAGCAATGAAATGCAAGTAAAGGAAGGTTAAAGTATAATGCAAATAACAACCAAAATTCACTATTCATAATTTAATTATTTTTATGGTATATTGATACAATTGCACTTTTTGGATACAGTATACCTTTTTAAAAATTAAACACCTCACTTGAAATGTTAAATTTAGGGAGCAGAGTGTGAATTTTGATTTTCGTTGTTTATGACGTTACACTTGCCTTTAACATTTTCTTTTCTGTGTTTGATTTATTGATTGATTGTATGTTATTTAACGTCCCATTTAAGAATTTTTCACTCATATAGAGACGTCACCATACACCGGTGAAGGGCTTTAAATTTTGACCTTTACTCGGCACTCAGGGCCATTGAGCAGTGAGGGATCTTTATCGTACCAACGCCTGCAGTGACACGGGGCCTCAGTTTTTAAGGTCTCACTCGAAGGACCCACAACTTTCACTTCAAAGTGCCGAGCGCATGGCGAAGTTGCTTCCCATTTTTTATCGACTTAGGTCAGTCGCGGCCGAGATTCGAATTCACGACCTCCCGGCCACGGAACGAACGCTCTACCGACTGAGCTACCGTGAACGGTCTCTGTGTGTTTGTATCATTATTGCAAAATCTTTACACAAAATTTGAAAGAAAAGTACATATCAAATTTAAGTTTGTTTGAATAAAATTCAAAATAGGCATTCCTCAAGAAATAGTTATGTAAAGATTTTTGCTTATAATCCTTTCGAATTTTAATTTACCTGTAGCTAAAGTAAAAATATGCAAATGCGTTAGAATTTTTAGTACATTTTACAGACTGCCATGTACGTTTCATTCAAACTCCACATTGACACCATAGTCGCAACGGTACATGACTGTATGTAGAATAATACTCTGAATTTAATATAATAAGAATTCTTCTACATGAAAGATAAGAACATTATCACTGCATCAATACATGAAGGTAGCAATGACAAATGTTGTGATAAGTTTGGTACTAACCTACAGAACAAAGAATAAATGTATTCAGTGAAATATGGATATAAAGAACAGTAATTAAGCTCAAAGTCCATTAAAACAATACAAATCGGAAACAGAGCAAACACGGGCCTCAAAAACATCAGAGGTGGGATCAGGTGCCATGGAGGAGTGATCATAACCTGCTGTGTGCTCCTTTGTCATGATCGGGAAATAACTAGAAAATCCTTCGACAATTCAGTGTGAAAATAATGGCCTAATTATAGGTATGAAAAAGGTCAGTCAGCCTTGACTAAATGATAGATTATATTTGCTGACAAGGTCATTGTATCGACCATAGAACTTACGAAATGATGACTTTAAACGAGACTTTTTAAAGTCTTTTTTCATCACCTTGTTTGTCAATAACTTACCTCGTTTTAGAAATTGTTTAAACGTAGAGAATGCTCTTGCATATCGAATCATACACCTCATATGCAAGTGATAAGGGTATCTTGCTGCATAAGTAAGGGAAATTGACGATTGAAAAGTTAAAGTCATCACATTTATCGTAAAGCTTTCTTGTTTGATTACCATTAACACTTTTTTATAGTAAAACATCAAAATATTAAACAGATGTATCAGACTCTATGGTATCTTTTATTGTGTCGACATATGAATGGAAATAATTATTGTTAGTTGATAAAACGTCGTCGATATATTTAAATGTCGAGTTGAATGCAACAGCAAGTGTTTTCTTCTTTTCACGTATAAGATTTTGAACAAATTCTGCTTCATATGAATACAAAAATAGGTATGCTAACAACGGGGCGTAATTGGTACCCATGGGAATTCCAACAGATTGTTGGAAGACCTGCTCTCCAAACACCACATAGATATCGTCAATCAGAAACTCAAGCATCTTTTTCATATCAACATCAGAGTACTTGTGTATACAATCAGAATGTTTTTATCAAAATAATTTAGCAAATTACCATTGACAAGGTAAGTAAATTTACGAGTTCCAATTTATTGAAAAAGCAGCTGTCAGTTATGTCAAAAAGCCTGGACTTTAATTTATCGTGAGGAATGGTATATATATAGAGAGTTGAAAAGTCGTAAGTTTTTATGTTATTGATTTTTGTAAAATTTTGTGATTTCAAATTTTCAATTTTTTTTAAAGAATTTTTAAGTATCCACATCTGACGTACACCACTTCTCGAATATAATGTAGCACAAAACTCCTGAATGCTCTCCTTCACTGCTGTTAATATTTTAGTAAGAAGTAAAGAAAGAGGCTTGGTAGAACATTTACTGGAACCCGCTATGTATCTTTGTTTTTTAGGATTTTTATGAAGTTTCGGAATACAATATAAATATGGTAATTCAAATTCATTTTGGTTGTTGGGAATATGAAAAATATTAAAAACTGACATATGATTTTGATGAATTTTCTCCCTAGAACGGGAGCTATGGTATAAGTTGGATTGCCACTTGTTGAATTAATTCCCAGTTCTTCTGAAATACCATTAAAACAATAAGCCTTACAAACAAAGACAATGCTGTTACCTTCCTTGTCATCTGGAATCAGTACATACTGATCGTGTAGTCTAATTCTTTTTTCACTTCTGAATGATCAAACAAAGCAGGATATATGGTTTCCATAATGCCCCTCAATCGCGTAATTCCAGATTTAAAATACATCCGATACATTTAATCCATTCTGACAAAGTGTCAAGGTCTTTTTCTCATGTCTGGCTCATCGCCTGACGTAATCTTCCACAGAATTCATAATGTTTGTGAAATTGTGATTCCACTTGAAAGATCGGTGTTCCCTAAGTGTAGGCTTTTTAAAATAAGTGATTTAAGGTTTTCATTATTAACTATATTTACGTCACTAGTAATAATGTGTCCAGCAGGACTATCTATGTAGGGTGAAGAACATGAACACGATGGAGGATTAGGTTTCAGATATTCGATATTCAGGCTCTGTAAAGTTTTCTTGTAATTAAAAGTTTGAATACAATAGTCGATGTATATTTATAGGAAATACAGGGGGTATTCTTCAGTTGGAAATATGGTGGAATACAAGACTGGACTCTTTTGTGATTAAGAATATTATTTATATTAACCGCGTCAAATCCTTTACTGGCATATTGAAGTGTAAGAAAAAAGGGTAGTTTTAGCTGTATTTTCTTCCGTAAAACGTGGCGGTTTAAAAAGCCTTTGATTTGCAATATCCATAACTACAGATCCGTATTCTTGAATCCAAATATGGACTTTCCTTGACCTTTAAAATAGACTATCCAAAACTTTCTAAGGCACAGAGTAAAGTTTGCTGCGAATGTGATGAAGGTCTAATTGTTTATTCACCTAAGGTAGTAGTGAATCAAAGGAGACATCGTGTATAATAGGTTTATTTCAAGACTGATGTTCATGACTACGCTTATGTCTCTTTGTATTGTTAAAAAGTCCAATCACATTCACATTGCTACAATGTGGGCTTGAAGATCCCAAACACTATCGACATCATCATTAATACCATATGGAAAGGCTGTGCCTATTTTTCTAATCCAGTATTCTTCTCGTTATCTACGGAAAGATGTACACAGTGATGGGCTATTAGTATGATGTTAAATCTTTTCTAGAATTCTAATTTTCATTGACAAAATAAAATAATCAGGTAAACAAAAATGCTTGTATAGAGGCTGCTGGCACCCGTTGTTAATATGAAATATATGCCCCGATATTCTTTTATTAAGTGAACCCCTGGTTTCACAAAAAATAAATAAGCCTACAACGGGTACATTCTATTCCATAGACAACATTAGATTTGCAATTCAGATATTCCCAAGTTTTGGTATAGAAGCTCTGCCCAGTAAGATAACTAGAAAACGAAGAGCTAGTAATCAAATTATCACAGGTTTTACAGTTTTTGATAGAGCATTTTGAAATAGAACAAATGGAAGTTTGTTACAATCTTGGTTGCTGCTGTTCCTGAATTGATCTAAGCAACTTAGCATATAGATCATGATGAAACGATTGATTGATTGTATGTTGTTTTACGTCATGTTCGAGAAATATTTACTCATAAAGAGACGTCACCTATGAAGGGCTTCAAATTTAGAACTTTACTCGGCACAAAGCAGTGAGGGATCTTTATCGTGCCAACGCCTGCCTTGATACGGGGCCTCAGTTTTTAAAGTTTCGTCCGAAAGACCTGCAACTTTCACATCAAAGTGTTGAGTGCTTGGCGAAGAAATGGTTGCTATCTATTTTTAATCCACTTCAGTCGTGGCCGGAGTTTGAACCCATAACCACGGAGCGAACGATCTACCGAAAGACTTGATGAAATGTAATAACCAATAATATAATATTTGTATCCTTTTCAGGGGTCTTAGAAAATGCTCAAGACCATGCCAGCCAATTTGCCTGCAAGTCAAGTACAGGCACCAAACATGGAAACGGAAAACTTTGCTCGTCTTTGTCTTTTTCTTTTACAAACGTGTACAAATCTTCTTAGAGATGTGATGAGTTTTAAAATTTCTCCTGACACACTTCGATCCAGTCTTGACAATGGAGAGGCAAAGATAGGATCACTCAGTCAAATACAGAAAGACATTCTCTACCCTCTTTCCACAAACTCATCTACTCCAGGTTTCGTTAACACGGCAGAATTAGACATTTCACTTCTTTACAAAATTTTGAGGAATCTTTGCACTGTGTAAGAACACAATGATGGATGGGGGAGAGATCCCCAAGATGAAGATCATTCATTGTCCGCCTGCATAGAAAGGATTCGGATTTACAGGAATGACAAGATTGCACATTCAATTGACGGACAAGTTGATGATTTTAAATTTGAAAACACATGGAATGTTCTAAAGGATGTCGTTGTCGAACTTGAAAAAGGAATAGGCGGAGGCAATATGTATGAGAGAGAGGTGGACAATTTATATTATTCTGATCTAAATCCATCAAAAGCAAAAGAATATACTGTTAAAATAAAAACAAAATACAAGGTATGTATTATGTACCAGATGTCGTTAGCTTGTTCTAGCTATTTTTATTTCCACGAATAGGATTATTGGCTTCAGTTTTTTTTTTTTTTTTTTTTTTTTTTTTTTTTTTTTTTTTGGGGGGGGGGGGGTATTTACATGTATTATTAAGTGTTTAAAAGACAATATATATCATATAAGGACTAACTAAATAGTTAACATTGCAATCCAAAGAAATCACGAGATAATTGAAAATAAGTAGAAATAAAAAACAGAAAGAAGATATGCTCAACCTATGAAAACATGTAACATTAACAAATGTTAATTATATTATCATGCAACACATACAAGAAACATATGTTAAACATGTTAATGTATGTTAGAAACATATAATGATCATACGGTGCTCGTTATTATAGCGATCGCATATTTTGAGCAATGTTCCAAGTATGTTCAACTTGTATCGAATCTTATCTATATTGCATTTTCTCTTTGTAAGGAGTCCAAATTAGCTGTTAGTCTTTTTTTTCCTCCAAAAATTTGAATAACGTTTTATAAGAAATTCAGTTTCCTTGACCAGTATTCACGAACTGAAATAATCTAGGGAATATATCTAACTGTTCAACTACTCTACAAAGAATAGGGAGGTTTTTGTTTTTCTTTTTAATAATTTATATGAAACTTTTTATGTGTAAAAGGACATTTTAATAAGATTAGTAAGAAGTGTCCTCAGTTTTTTAAAAAGTATTACCGTTTCCATTTGTATCTTTTTAACATGATTCATTCATTCTTTGATATTGAAAAGATAAAACTTCCTCAAATAGAAAATTTGTAAATCCTTTTTCCTTTTTATTTATATATAAAATTGAAATCAAAAGAGGTATGTAAATATTCGAACATTGCAATCGCTCTGTTTCAATGTATCAGTCAAACACTGCATGGTTAAAATTCTAGCAATCTGATTTGGCAAACGAATCTCTAATTTCATTCCGTGTTAACACCCAGAAAGACTCGATTCACTTGAGGAATCTCAAGGGGGTTTACAAAGAACTCAAGAAGCAATGCAAGGTACGAAGACTCATAGAAACATATAGATATTTATCATGTTCATTGTTTTTGATAAGTCACTTATAATGTCTCTCAGACTGAATTCTTGTACTATACACACAGAACACCCTTTAGAATTGGTTATACACAAATCACTCATTTGAAACAACAAAAAGAAAAATCAGAGAAACTGTTTCAGATTGGCTTGTGATCAAGATTATTCACAATTACTCTATATATATTCTGATGACTGCAAAATTGAAAATATACAAAATATTGATGAGAAAGATTTAGGCCCTTTAGATAAGAATTCTGCGATTTTGTGAAAGATTAATTTCTTAAGATAATGAGCTAATCAATAAAATTTCTAACATTGTCTCATACTTTATCTTGAATTGGTGTTCTTGTTTTTTATCATTGATATTGCAAATGAACCTATGCGCAAACAAGGTAACTTTTTTTTAAATTTATGTCTGTTTTATTTTTTTTTTCCTGAAATTATCGGCAATAATAAACAATTGAAGTTTTAAAATTTACTTTTTAAGAAGACTCATTGCCCTTTCAATTTTATGATTTAAAAAATGACAAAAATTTGATGGTTGATTAATTTCCCAATAAGCCTTCCTTTAGAAAAGAGAAAATGTATGTACATATTTCATTATGTTGCGTACATCTTAATTTGATAATGTCGTAACCCTGGCTAAGGGCTAGGCCTTAGTGTTTTTTTATTGGAAAAAATGGCCAATTATCTTCATACTAACGTATGACCTGGTAGTTGTTCAATTTTGTACAATAGCCATGATCATATACAATACTGTGCCATAAAATTCATTTTGAGGTGAAAATATCCTTCTTTCAAAGACATAATTATTTAATAATGTCTTTGGAAGAAGGATTTTTTTTTTACAAAATTCAAATGGAAGCATCCCTAAGTATTGTGTACTTAAGTTTGTTTAATTTTGTGCAGAAATCTATTTTAAAATGTCTTTTACATCATCTTCTGTAAAAGAGCGACTCGACAAAACAGAAGAACATCAGAGGACTCTTTCAAGGGAGACTACTGGTGAGAAATTGATTAAGAATTAAAATTCCTCTTTTTAAATCCAATCTTAAATGCAATTAAAATTATACAACGCATTTTTATTATTACAAGAGTAATTGTTTTGTATTTTTGTAGCACAGCGATACAATAAACATAACAGCAGTAGAATTTTACAATGTAAACGGATTTTTTTCCCAGGGGGTCATAATTCCGAGTCATCACTAGTTGTATTCCATCATACATAATAATGCATTTTTCTTGAATTGCCATTGTATTTCTTAAAGGAACTTTAAGTACCCTGTGGCAAATTTTCTGGGAAATTTTTTATGGTGTACATAGCGTAAATTAACCAATCAGTAAAAATTAAAATGTTTTTCAGTTGAATGATCCGAATGTTAATCAAAAACTTGTAATACATATATTTGGAAACTACATTGATAAAATTAAAGTAGCATTAATACATTCCATGAAAGAAAAGATTCCAGGAAGGTGTCACTTTGAAGCATTTTTTGAAAAAAAAGAAAAAAATCATATCTTCATTAAATTACGAGGAATTATGTAACTTCTGATATGATATTTTATTTTATTTCTGTTTTTACTGAATAGGTGCATAGGCTGAGGTGAAACAGATTATCTATTATCTTTGAATGTTTGATTCGTTTATTCCATAAAATATACTATGTGACTATGTATCTATACATCTATACTCAGATTCACTTTAATCACGTTTTTTTTTTTAATTCCTGGCAAAGATGATAATATGAGAACGCAGAATGATACATATCTCGCCTTTTTCATGCTTATTTCTCATTTTTGTTTACTTGAAGAATCTCTGAAAGCATTTGAAGATAAACCACTGGGGATTTTGAAAGATATTGGTCACGACATTTTAATATCTTCCATGTGTGGGTTTTTTTTTCGAAAGGGGAGGCTTAAATGCAAATAGATATCTTTCTATCTATTTCAGAGCAAATTCACAGCCTTGAACAACGATTAACAAAGAAGATTTCTGGTTAGTATGTTATAGTTTGTTTAACTTTATGACTCCTAACGACCTTGGAAGGAATTTCCACACTGTACCTGCGTATCATGCTTTTTGTTGGTATTACATGTTTAAGTTACATTGCTTCTTGCATTGAGGTTTTAATGAGAGTACAATGTATATATATATATTTTTTTTAAATTGATTTAGGGTATTTCAATTGATGGAAGATCACATAATCGAATAACTTGAAGGTAAAAAAGTACTTAAAAACAATTCTAAACATTTATAAAATATATATACAATTTGCAAAATAAGACTACCGATGAGATTTTATAAATGTAAAATTGATATTTTATGGCCAAATTTTGAAATCTTGTTCAGCGATGGATCAGTATTCAGCATTTTATTTTAATTTTTCAATATATGTAATTAATGTTTTATTATTTCGTTGTTTTTTTTTTTTTCAGCATTTAATTTATCAATTGTATATTATCGTTTAAATTAAAATAATATTGGCTATTTCCCTTTTGTGTTATGTTAATTTTTTATGTAATTCCAGCAAGGTGGAATGTAATATTTATAAAAAGTTAAAATACCAAATTTACATTGAAGTGATGATTTTGAATGTCCAAAAATTTAGCATATTCTATATATTGTCTAACCTCTTCAAAATGGATGTGTGTGTTTGCCATTTCCAAGACTTTCTTCGCCTTCTCTTGATCTGTTGAGACAAACAGATAAAAAAGGAATCCAACAAATTTCTCTTCGATTAAGTTACACTTTTTGGATTTAGTTTCATCCTACAGTGACTCCGAAAGCCCAGAAGGCTCATTCGAGATTCGAGATTCGAGTTTCGAGATTCAAGATCCAAACTAACCAATCAAAAGGCGGTTTAAGATTCAATTACTCCCCTCTGCTAACTTTTGACCTTCAAGAAATCGTTGAATATATCCAAACCTAAGAGGTCATTTGATTATATTGCAATGCAAGAAAGAGTGTTATATATCAGAACGAAATTAGAAAAAAAATTGGGTTTTTGGTCTGCAAAATATGCTTGAATTTATAGTACAACTTCTGAAACATTATAATAGATTTATATCAAGAATATCTATATCGTATTATCTACTTTGTTTACAGGTTTGATGTCATGATAATAAATATTGTTAATCGGATTCAAAGAGCAAAGGGGGGGGGGGGGGGCGTGGGCGTATTGTAGTCGATGAGAATTATTAGTGTGCAATTAAACAAGTGACTAGCGATTCATAAAAATAGAAATGCGGGTTTTAAAATGGATATAGTTTGTGACAAGGTATTAGAAAGTGACCACTGACCAAGTATGTGAAACCGAGAGACAGCCCCTTAACTACGGATGGCTGAAATATACATGCTTAATAAAGATAATGATATATCTTTGTTCAGGCCCGTAGGAAATAATAATAACTAAAAAATCACTGTAAAGCCCCCCCCCCCCTCCCCCCGAAAAAAAAAAAAAAACTAGGGGGTTATCACAGTTGTTAGACGTTATTTTTGAAAGGACACAAGCATTAAGTTGCTATTTTTTCTATAGTATATTATATCGATAAAAAATATAAGGGGGGGGGGAGAGAGAGAGAGAGAGAGAGAGAGACGTGCCCAGTGTTCTATGGCTATGTTGTTTATTTTATTACAATGGTAGGCAAATGTTCGGTTATCAACATTCAGTGGCAATCTTGCAATGCATGGGCAAAATAATTATTTCTTCGATAATTATTTATAAGGAAACCGCTTGGGTCTCGCAAGATTCATAATCAATCAATACACAAGTTTCAATACATGATGTAATGGCCATAGAAAAAAAGATATAAAATATTTAATAATAAAAAATAATTATTTTAACAAAACAATGGACCCTCTATACACCTTTAGGACTTCGAAAAAAAATCGTATAGCCTAAAGGAGTACGTATTAAAATTACTTAGCTGATGTATGCCTTATTAGTGTACACAGGAAATCTTGAAAGACATCGTAGTAGTGATAAAGAAAAATCGCGTTCGCTTTCCTAATGTTGTATATTCCATATAGGCAAAAAAAAGGTTATAGCCTACACATCATTTTCTTAATGTTAAAAAAATATATTTATACATGAATTTGATTGAATAATGGGGGACAGTTGATCATAAATCTTATTTATTTACCAGTTACTAGAATATTTTTCATCAAATGCAATAAAAGTATTTTTAGCAATCCACACTTTTATGCTAACAGTATACAAAACTTTTTATTTTTATAGCTGGTTAAATCTAAAATTGTTAAACCTTGAAGTAGATGTCAGATTATTAAAAAATGACAGCAACAGGAGTCTACGATTAGGACAGGTAATAGAAATCAGGAAATATGTTTGGATTAGTATAGGAAGTCAAATATAAAACATTTTAAAAATTATAGTTAGATAATTCAGTAAAGAAGTTTCCATAATTTCCAAGCACTGCATGTGTAAGGATTTTAAAATTTCTCAATTTTATCAAGAGATTTTAATTTCTGTATCATAAAAATATGTTTAAATGAATTATAATTAAATTAACTGGAAAAATGACAATGATAGATGTCTCCAAGATCGCAGAAAGTGGTCCTCCGACCCCCCCCCCCCTATTGAGAAGGGGCGACTCCCTCCTTGCCTATCCGCAATTCGATAATGATGCGCTAAAAAGGTGAAATATGTGACTTCACATTAGCCTACACATTAACAGAAGGGAATATACACCACTGTTTAAAAATAGGAGAAACATAAAAATTAAGTTTTCGATTACTTATCTTGGTCTAAGGCTTTGAATACTTGAATTAATAAAAAATTATATATACAATACAGACTGGAATTTATTTTGTGCCATATCAAATAGTAGATCAGTCTAACTGCACAAATGCACCCTAAATTGTAATGAAGTGTATCCTTAATTAAATTACTGTTCAGTGTAAAGACGATCCTTAGTATTTCATATCAATAATAATTTTCTCCCTCATCAATGTGCTTGTTAAATAATTTATCGAGCTACTTATTTCGCAATTCAACGATAAGACCATATAATATTCTATACATTTGTTTATTGGGTAAAATAAGATTTTTTATATATATTTTTCAAAACATTAGCCAAAATTCATTTTTATTTTGTTTTGATACATATAACATTTTTTCTTGCATTATTATTTAAGCAAATGATCCATATGTTATAAATAAATTCAGTACTAGTGATTTCTTGATAGTAAAAACTTAATAAAGGGGATGAATCAATTAATTAATCCGCCTTTTGATTGGTTAGTTTGGATCTTAAATCTCGAAACTCAAATTTCGAATCTCGTATTACGAAACTCGAATCTCGAATGAGCCTTTTGGGCTTTCGTAAGTGACACACTAAGAGATCCAAAGTTTTAAGTTTTGCAATTTGCAATTTTTAGAATCTCAGTAAAAAGGGGGAAATAAACTACTTTGTAGTTTGGAACCAATTTTTTACTACAGGGTATGTCCTATCTTAAGTCAAAATATGCATTATAATGTAATATATAATATTCAAAAAATATGATAAATTAATGTTCTGAAAAAGCATGGTTAAATACTCTTATCTTTATATAATTCTACTAAAATATGCACAATTTCATTGATCTTTTAGATAATAAACCGCGTGTGAAAATACGATTTTATTAAAAACGTTAAGAACATCCATTACACATATTTCTTCACAAAGTAAACAGCTAAATTTATAGAGGAGGCCGTTCACGCGGACATTATTTTGTTACTTGTAATCTGTGTGAAGACAATGTCCAGTTCTAATGCGGACCCTACGAAATAGAACTTTGTGTAAAATGTGTTTCCCCCAATCGAGAAACAGATGCCGAAGACAATATCATTGTTAATTATCACAGACGATTTAGGAAGACAATAAAATCTGAGAACTGAACATCATGGATTTCATATGGGATGTACGAGGGTTGTCCATAAAGTTATTGAGCAAATGCTATAGTTTTCTTAATAAAGTCTGCACTGACAAACGTGTACGACAATATTTAAGAAATAAGGTATCATTTTTAAACATCTATCGGGATATAAATACAGGTTGGTCACGAGATCAAATTCCATAAAGCAGGACTTTATGGTAAATTATTTGATATCGTTTCAACCCATATTTATATCCCGATAGATGTTTAAAAAAAGATACCTTATTACTTATATTTACATTTGTGACTTACGTATTTATTATTTTTCAAACTCAACGACACGTTTTAATCCATTTAACCGGGCTTTTATGAGGTCACTGAGAAATTACGTCGAACGCTTATGACGTGAGGAACCCGAGTTTATACAGATATAGATACACATTGCTTTCAATAGTGTTATATAAAGGAAAGCATTTGCAAATGTAAATATTTTAATACAGACCATGATTTAGTAAGGCTAGAAAAAAATTAAAACAATACGCACTATTTTAAGAACGCTGTATATATTTGGTGTATGCAAGCCACACGGCCAAGTCTGACGTAAAGCTGATTCCATGATAACGTCAAATATTTTTTATCACATTTTGATGAACACGTACTACATTTTATTATACTACATTGCCAAGTGTGTTCAACAATATTAATGTAAAGACCACAACTGATTTAATTAAAAACAAGACACGATAATTTACGAACGTCATCAATATAAACGCTTCGCATACATAGGCTGCACAGCCCAGTCCGACATTGCGCTAGTTTATAACAAATCATAAACAGGAATAACCCTTTTTCCACTTCTTGTAGTGTCTCCGAAATTGTACACCCCGATGAAAAATCGTTTACATGCATACCAATTTCAAATCAATAAACTTAATATATTCCAATAATTTCAAGTTGTTTGAATCAATATTTTGTCTCTGACGTCGTCTAAACCATATTAAAACATAATTTTATGATCAGAGGACGTTCCGTTCGTATGGCTGACGCAACGTTTTCTGTCGGTTTTTGAAACATATTTCTTGCGGTTTTTGCTTAATATTTTCACTGTCTGTATAGTAACTGGCACTAAAGATATCAGAAAATGACAATAGTTGCTTTATTTGCGACACATTAAACTTTTATTAACCTTTGACTTGTTTTATTTAAAAAAAAAAATCATTTTAATCAGAACGCTTTATTTCAAAGCTTATGGCATTTTAACCCTGGGCCGTGCGCACTATCTGCGATCCTTAAAGGTGCATTTTTTACAAAAAATATTAAGTTCAAACAAAACAATAAAAACCAAACTAGTCTGACTTGGATTTTCTTAAAAAATATTTTGGTATAAAGTAAGTATATCTAGAACCATTCAGAAACATCATTGTCCACTAATATTATGGACAACCCTCGTACTGCATTTAGATATTACTGGAATATTCTGATCTTCGTTACTCAGTTCAATTGAAACGTTCGAGATTAAACTTATTCGCACAAACGAAATTTTAGTCGTCTCGTTTTCACCGGAGCATATGTGAAGGTATTTGACTCCCCATGAATATTGTATATTGTATACAAATTTTAATGGATTTCAAAGAATTCAACAGTCAAGGCGATTCTAACAATTAAGGGAAAGTTAATATATATATAGTAGCATATTTGTCTTCAACACGTCCAAAGTTGAAAAGTACACAACTTGAGGCAAAATACTTTTATAAATTTAAAAAACGAGAAAGGAAGCAGATGTTTATAGAACCCGATAAAAGTTCAATAAATGGAAACGGGACGTTTGTGTGTCTGAGAACGACGATTATCTTAGATACCCAGTGTACGAAAGGATTACAAAGCCTTTGAATGTGAACATTGACACTGAGAACAATCTATTCGTTTCTCATTTGTTTCATGAGCACATAAATATGATAAAATATCTCTACTAATTGTATCTAAGTTGAACATTAGTTTTACTGTTATTGTATACTTGCAGTGATTCACAAACACATATATTTTAAACACAACTGTATCTATATTATGGATTATTCACCAAAATATTGCATAAACAAATGACTAGAAGGTAAATTCAATCAATCATTCAACTAATTCGTGCATTATTAGAAAACAAAGGTTGCAATAAACAATGACAATAAATCTTTAAGATTTTTTTCAAGTCTCAGCTTACGTGAGACGAATCTCAGAAATGTTAGTGTACAGCCTTATGGTAAAAATCTCAACTGAGGCAGAAATCTAAGATTTGAGGCTGAGATTTGAGCTGAGATTTTTATATGTTGGTGAAGAGAGAACCCATTACACAAGGACCATGAAATTCACAATTTTGGAAGAAGCATCTTCGTTCATCCTAACCATGCAATTAATTTTCTTGCTTAAAACCCAGGGTACGGAGAAGAAGATGTTCAAAAAATTCATGTACGTTCACTATACCATTGTATGATCAATAAATCCCCATCCTAACACCAGAACTCATGACCCAGAGGCAAAGAATTTTACAAGTTTGGGAGAGGTATCCTTGCTCATCATGACCATGCACTTAGTTTGGTTGTTAAATATCTAGGAGCAGAAAAGAAAATTCAAAAGAATCATTGCATTTTCAATATATAATCAAGAGAACCCCGTCCTAACACCTAAAATCCATCCTGACCTTGGGCCATGAATTTCACACATTTGGAAGAGGCACCCTTGCTCAACATAATCATGCACCTAGTTTGTTTAATAAATACCAAGGAGTAGAAAAGGTTTCCAAAGAAGTGATGTAATAGAGCCCTTCCTGACACCAGAACTCATGACTCCAGGGCCTTGAATTTTACATTTTTGGAAGATGCACTCTTGATAATCAAAACCATGCACTTATTTTTTCTTATTATACAAGAGTAGAGACGAATATTTTCATTGAATTAATGCGACTTTCTACATAATCAATAGGGTCCCACCTTAACACCAGAACTTGAAAACAGTGGCCATAAATTCCATAATTCTGGAAGAGTCACCCTAATTTATCATAACCGTGAGCTTAGTTTGTCTGCTAAATAAACATGTACAAGGAATATTTAAAGCTTTTTAAAGACTTTATGCATTGTCACTGTACAAAACATTGAGCCCCACCCTAACTCTAGGACCCCTAACTCTGGGGCTTTGAATTTCACGGTTTGTGTAGAGGGCTCAATGCTCATTACATTGCCAACAGTTTGATAGCTTGATCTCCAGGAGTATGGAAGGAGTTTTTTAAAAGATTGTACTACTCTGATGGTTTTATCCCCACTGACTAGGTCCAAGGGGGGGGGGGGGGCAGGGACCATAAAATTCACAAATTTTGTTCCTTTACAATTAAAACATGATTGTGACGTAAACCTTTTGTTTGTGTTGTCCATTCTATAGCTTAATGTTGAGCTAACTCCTCAAACAATCCATTAAGTTACCTGTAAGAGTCCATTCTTTTTGGAAAACTGTCCATTCTTTTAAGAATGGACAGTTTTTTCAAAAAGAATGGACAGTTAAAACAAACAGAATGGAGAGTTACAAGTAAACTTTGGAATGTGTTCAAGAGGGAAACAAAAACAAATACATTAAATACTTTTTGATTTACATGTAAATAACAAAAAGAACGCGGAGATCAAAGTTAATCCACAACACAATGTCTGCACAGCATCCACTCGATTTTACTCTTTGAAATCCATGAATAATGCACATTATTTCAATACTCAAAATTTAATTTTCTCAAAACTTGAATTCAAATGACACAATCTCACATTTGATTAAAATTTCGTAAAAATCATTCCCTCGAGAATTCATTTTCAGAAAGAAGTACGTCTAATATTAAATCCTCCACCCAGAAAACTGCTGCAGTTAATATTTCAGTAGAAAATAAATAAAAATGAAACATTTCCAGATTTGATTTGAAAAACATTTCAGGTCGAAAATTGGCTCATGGTTAATCCAACACTCAGAACACAATTTGCATCTCACCATTACACTGCTGCAGTTAATATATCCTCAAGAATAGAATTCAAATAAAACATTTCGAAGTTTGATTCGAATTTGATCATCTGTATCTGTCGTCGAATTTCATTTCTGGGCGGCCAAAATTTGGGTAACATTTCTTTTTTTCTTACTTTTCTGTTTCCAGATCCAAATATATTTTGTGCATATTTTTGGTTTATTAGATTTTGATTCTGTCATATACTCTCTCCATCACAGGAAAACATGTATGCCTTTACAACGCAAACTGTAAACTGATTTTGAAGCATCGCATACTTGTATAAATACTGGTATCCCCCAAAATCCACCTGTATCTGTCCATTCTTAAGACAAAGACCTTTTGTTATTTGCATCTGAAAACACAATGGCTATTCAACAAATTGCTCTGCATCCCTAGCTTACCTGGGACTGTCCATTCCGTAAACAATGAACTTGTCAGTGTATGTTTGCTGTCATTTTGTACATTTTTTATTTAATTTTCTGAACAAAGGAAATCATATTTTAAGTAGGAGAAAGGCCTCAAACTGTCCATTCTGTGAGAGAAAGAACTAATCTCGGGCCTACGGCCCTCGATTAGTTCTTTCTCTCACAGAATGGACAGTTTTCGGCCTTTCTCCTTTACATAGATGCTATATACCAAAATCGGTTGAAATTGGATCAGCGCTCCCAGACAAGAAGCTGAAAATGATCAATGTTGACGTCTGACACGTGATTCACGACGACCAACAACCGGATAACAACAGGTCACCTGAGCTACTCGTCTGACCTAAAAATTATTCCCATGTAATGGGTACTGTAGTTTCTTGGGTTGACAGTCTGCAAGGTTAGGGTGGGTCAAAAGTTTCATATTCAGTCATATTGACATGCAAACATATCAATGTAATGCAGATTTAAGTTTGTTCAAAAGATTATCCTTGGGATTATGGTTGCTCATTATATTTTTGGGTATGAAAGCTTTACAAAGAAAAATATAACATTCAAAATAAAAAAAAACTACAATATTTAGGCTTAAATATTCTCTACAGCAACATTAGACTTTTAAATTATCAGTAATGTATACACCTATTTTAAAGTTGTGGATGACAAACTTGCACCCTAACGTACTAGAATGACAGGCACAGTTGTTCCCCGAAAATGCCAAAATCTTAGCGATATCCGCTGTATTAGAAATAAGAAGTTTCAGACACATGTAGCTATTATCCCTTCTATTTTGAAAGGCACTGGGGACTGATACTGCGCCTTTGTTTATTCTATAATTAAACATTTCTATGGGAATTAAGTCTTTGACAGTAGTTTATAGAACGACGACTAAATTTCATATTCTTCGAGTATAGTAGCACTTTTCCTGTTAAGAAAAAGCATCGAAGAAACCATTATCAGTTATCAGGATATCCTTAAATCAAGTCGCTTTGGCCGAAATCAGCATATTGAAGATATCAAAATTCCCATTCTTCCGAAATATACATTTCGAAAAACTATACATTTAGAATACATTTTCAGTTGCGAAATCGAATTTACCTATGTTTTACTATGTTTTCAATATTAGTTGAATTTCACTGCAGATACTTGATTTTCTTCACTTGTCTATATTGAGCAACAAACAGATTGTCATTCGAATCTATGCACAGTCCAAAGGGATAACTCAGTCCATACTGGATATTTTTGAGAAACTGTCCATCCTTGTTTATGACGTGGACACACTGATTGCTATAATCAGCTGTAAGGATGTTACTCTGACTGTCTGTTGTGATTCCTCGTGGATTGAATGGTGGCTTCTTTGTATGTCCTTCTTACCTGAATCTCAGTTTCCCGGCCTGATTGACAACCACTAAAGCTTTTGCTCCACTGTCAGCCACACATATATCTTGATTCTTGTTCTCAGTAATGTATATGTAATACGTTCCATATGAAAAGAGAGGTTTATCTTTATCATCAAACTGAATGGTTTGTTGTTCTTGGGAGTCAGAGTAACGGACAACTTTTGTTTCTTTTTTATCATTGTTGCTCAAGGTTACCAGCAGGTCACTAGAGGCTGTGATACAGACACCATACGGTATCCAGTTCTGAAATTTTATCACCTCCTCTATCTTCTCATTCTTCACAATGTTTACAGTTTTATCACTGCTGTCAGTATAAACTAGATCTCCACTGTCTGTCACTGCTATGTCATTGGGCGTTTTTCCTGATCTGGTTTTGACGGACTTGACTACCAATCCCTGACTTATACAGAAGAGATTCACGGTGTTGCCATTTCCACTAGTCCAGATTTTATTATCACTCAAACAGGCCACATTGGACGAGTAAGACTAATACCAAGATTTCATGGTTAAAAGTAGTCTATACCCATTGTCTATGTTTATAGTATCGACTGTCTCTGGTTCATCTAGCAGCTGTTTGACTGGAGGAATGTATCCGGCTTCTAGTGATTTCTCTGATATATGTGTGCTGTAAGGATGTTCCGATGAAATACTAGATAGAGTTGTAATTTCTCCGAAAAGATTAATCAGTTGCTCTGCCTTGCAGAACACTGGAGTAAAACATGGTGGCAACGCATCCATTTTGCATGGAATTTTCTTGAATTCGCTTGATTTAATTTTAAACTGAAAAACCTGAAGTATGTCATTTGATTGCAGTAGTTTGGAATATGCTTTAATTGTCTCATCAATTTCAGAGATTCTCGGATTTATTTCAGTCATGTATTTCTTAAGTGAATCATAGTGTGTATCCTTCATAACACTCACATCACCTTTAAGTTTCTCGACAAGTTTTTCAATTTCTTTTTTGATATACTCTCCATGTCTTGTAATGGCTGAAGCGAGATCCCCATATTCTTTCTCTAATTGACTTATTCTGCTTTGTACATCAGCAGCAATGTTCAGATAGGATGGGTAAATTTTTTCTTTCAATTCTTCCTTTTCTGTTTCAATTTCTTTTATCTTGCCATTATAAACTGTGAGTATTTGATGAATTTTATGACCTGTATGAGCTTCAGATGCAATGCATGCAGTACAGATTGGAATTTCACATTGATTACAGTACATTTCACACTGTTCTTTGTCATGGGATGTACATCGAGGGTAGAGTAGAGTAGATCTTCTTGACTGAAATTTGACGACCTTGTGGTCCCTGGATTCATCAGATATCATGTGTTTTCCTACGCAATCCACACAAAGGCTGGTAATGCATGTATCACAGTGCATCTGTACCACAGCCGTAGTACACAAACCACATCGCATCAAGTCCTGGCCGCTTGTACGGGGATCCATGATTGCAAATAATCTGAATTGATAAATGTAAATGTGTATGTATGCATACATATGAAACTAACGTATACAATCAATGTTATGATATAAAAGAAGTAGACATATAGGGAAAAACATCAAATTCTTCACTTCTTGTTTTCCTTAACAAATATTTGTAAAAGTAACAAAACAAACGACTTTGTAAGCCGTATGCTTGAAGATTTCAAATGCAAAGTTCAACATAATACATATATGTATCGATTTATGTCTAAGTTAAAGTTTGTTATCAATTAAGGCTTAGTTTTGAACTTATAGCATGTAAACATTTATTGAATATTTAATAATAATTTTTTTTTTTTTTAAAATCTGAAAACAAACATGATTTTGTTGAAAGCAATACTTTATTTCAGGTCATAGCATTTTATTGAAGCATTTTATATGCCTCCGTTGAGGGACTTTATACGCCATTTTATGGTACGCCTATGTCACTAAGAAAGTCGGTCTATGTGGATATCAATTTACCAAATATGTTTGGTTATGCTTTCAATTCATATTTGATAATCATATTGGTATATAAATTAGTGTTTAAAAACACTAAAATCTTAATGGGATACTGCCCAGATTTTACAGGAATATAATCTTGAAATTTCCAGTCCAAAACAGTATCAGTAAACGAACCTTATGCCTTAAAATTACTGAATATGATAAATGTCAAGTGTCAAATACATGTACTACCCGTAATAAAGATGGATGTCTCTGATTTTGAATGGATTCAGAAAACTGAAGATATATCTATATCCACCAACGCAATGTTCATTTCATATGTGGACCGTTTTAAGAAATTGTTTCGACTCCTCGCAGCTAGGATAAGGTTGTCCGATAAATATCACAGTGTATCAGCCGTTGTTACTTCTCTGAACTACCAAGATATGACGTCATAATAGAATATGACGTCAAGTCACTGCAAACTTGAGCAGTCATGACGGGGAAAGTTTCATAACTTTTACACTCCTTCCCATGGCATGTAGATTTGATTTCGACGTTGATGTTTAAATCAGGTGTCTGAATTGTTGTTTAAAGTTTCTATGTGCTGTTATGATGGTGGTTATATGCAATACAATATTTATTCCTTTCTCTTTCTAATTATGTACGTATTCATACAATAACAAAAAAAAAATGAATATGACCCCCCCCCCCCTTTACAAGTCCGTAGACAGAGTTAGAATTCATAAATCATGCATATAGACTGGCACAAGTGACTAATAAAGACAAAATGAAGATGTTCTATGTGAATCTACTAGAGAAGCGCGTCTTCTAACTGAATATTGCTCGGGGATCGTATATAACTTATCCTATTTTTATAAATTGCGATGAAGAGTGGAAAATGACCCCTTGTATGTGGGTAAGTTAAATTTCTCATGGAATATTTTCTTAAGATGTAAAACTCAGACTTGCCCCAACACTTTATATAGACCCAAGAATACATTCAATTGACTTATGTAACAAACTGTCCTCAATTATTTTGTTTTTCACTTGTGCCGATGGGATTTTTGTGCAACAATTAGGAAAATTTATAAGTGTCCGTTACGTGATCAACACTGTCATGTGACATCACACATTTGCTTTTTTTACAATACCTTATTAAACTCTCTTCACAAATAAACTGCACATGTATACATAGATCACAGATTAAAATAAAAATCGAGCTCAAAATATAATAGCGTATTTCTAACGCATACAAAACCTTCGGACAGCCTTAACATAGCCGCGCTTTTATTGCATTATTTGAAAATTTCATTTTCATTTTTTTCTGTTTTTGATATATTGTCTTTATTTATAGAAGGAAGTATATGTACTTTTTTTTTGCCAGATTTAATTACTGGGGGTTGCCTATAGTGTCGAAATCACCTCTTGTCCCTTGTCCCACACTCAAGTGATGAGTATTCAGCGACACTTTTTAAATATTTAATGTTTAATAATGTTTATCTTGATTTTTTAAAGCAGTGATATGAATTAAACATATAAGGAAATCTAAAACAGGTACTGAAAGCAACTTTGCAGGGTTTTTTTTACTGAACCCTCCTCCCCCTACTTTGACCCAAAGGCTCTTGTCTCTACTTTTACTTTGAAAGAAATATGTCCAAAAAAGTTTATTTAACTTCCAAAAAATCCTGATTAATTCTTTTGGAATGGAGAAGACTTTCTTAAAATCCCAAGACTATAAAAATTGGCATACATGAATCTACCTGAAATATGGAGATAATGAAAAGTAATCAAGCTCAATACAAATTGGGAGCAGAGCAAACATGGACCTCTAAAAGCTTCAGAGGTGGGATCAGGTGCCATGCAGAAGTAAGCATAACCTGTGGGGCGGTCACATTCGCCGTGTGCTCCTTGTCATGATCGGGTAATAACGGAAAAATCCGTCGACATGATCTAAGAATGTGTATATGCTATGTTACCTTTTATTTTTATGCCCCCATAATCGAAGATTTAGGGACATAGTTTTTGGTCTGTCCGTCTGTCTGCCTCACTGTTTGTCTGTCTCGCTGTTTGTCTGTTAACCTGTTTGTCCGCAATACTTTATCCTTGCCCATAATTTTTGATTGGTTCGCTGTTAAGGCTTTCATATTTCACATGAGTATTCATTCGCAGCTAGGTTTAGACTCTTATACTTATATCAGTATATGCAGGGGTTCGGGAAAACAATTAAGACGTCACGTTAAAACAATGCAAATGAATCTCGATGAATAAGTTCTAATGTTTTTCTTTCATACACCCTTAAATACTTTTTTTCTCATAAATAATATAAATATCAATCGATATGCACATCATCTTGCATTATAAAATTTCCGAATGTAGAATGAAAGCAAGCCTGATTTCGATGTAATGACTGAGAGGCATCTCTGACTAGTTTGACACGCAGTTTCTCTGTACTTAAGGCGTGGCTTAATCGTATCTTGTTAATATGAAAATTAAAACGAAACAAGTCTGATCTGACCAAAATGGAGACATTATTCAATGTAGATCTATAAATCATTCTATTACAGTTATCACAAAGATCAAAAAGATGCTGCGGTCATTATTCTCCAATAAACCACAGACTTCATCAACAAATTTTCAATGAGTATAAATCGGTTTCTTCCAATTTTGACTGAATTCACTAAGAAAAGGATAGAGGTATCTTTTGATTGTGAGGCAAATTGGTGGGAAAAAATTGACCTTGGGTTTGGAATACATTGTACTTTTTCAAAAGTTTGACATACAAATGAACGAGTTGTGACGTATTGTGACGACATGAGACACTTCTGATGACGTTCAAATCTAGCTTCTGCATTTCTCTATAGAGAAGTTTAAATATTTGCCGTAGCAGAATAGAAATAGTTCCCTTTTTTGTCGGAATTGTTCGATAATATACCTCTTAGTCGAGACATTTTGTTGACGAAAAAAACCTCGCCGTCGGGCTTGGTTTTTATTTGCCAACGAAATCTCTCCACTATCGGGGTATATTCTCCTAACATTCCTCAGACCCGGGAATAATTTCTTCAATTGAATTAAAAATGTATAGACCTTATAAAAAGCCGTAGTAAGTAACACTTGTGCAGTAACGTACTAGAATGACAGAAAATCACAAGAGTTCTGCACTATAAATTGTGAGTTTTTAAACAAGCGCAGCTATTATCTCTTTTATTTTGAAAAGCGCAGGGAGCTGGTTGTGCGTTGTTCCTTTATTCCGTACTCTAATATTCTTTCAATGCGTATTATATCATTGTAGGAAATTTATCGAAAGACGGCTAAATTTTACATGATTCCCGAGGATGAGGAAGTTGCTCTTAACACTTTTCATGTTACGGAATTGTCTAAAAGAAACTACAATCAATTTTATAGAGAAAAGATATCTATATCGTTAAACTTTTACGATCTTTGTAGCCATACATATTTTTTCTAGCTTTAAACTTGACACTTGACAATAAGCTGGTGTGAATGATGTCGCTTTGGCCGGACCCAGCAGAGACCCGATGTATACATATGTAAATAGAGGAATTCCCATTCATCAAGATTCATGCTGTTCAAAAACATATCAACACTGTATTCACGTTCTCGGAATATTTTAAGGCGTATTTCCTATGGGCGTCCATAACCTAACTGCGTTGTGTCAAGACATTTCTCTGAGAAACAACATTTTTTTTACTTCTTGACCTTGACCTTGGAGTTTCTCCTAATTTTGCAAAATTTTACCAAACTTTAACCTTGGTCATAACTTAGTGCGAGGGGTTTCATATTTTACATGTCTGACCAGACTTTTCTTTGGGTTCCATCATCTTTGACAGTTTGAACTTGACCTTAGAGTTTGACCTACTTCTGAAAAACTTTAACCTTGGCCGTAACGTATGAACTGTTGGTTATAAGGATTTCATAAATCACATGTGTATTTCCTGTGACAAGGCCTTTCTTTGAAAATCAACATTTTGGGCCTCATGACCTTGAACTTTGTGTATAATCTACATTTTAAAAAAAAAATTAACTTTCCCAAAACTTTTGAACGGTTTGAATGAGGGCTTTAATATTTCACTGATGTATTTCTTGTGACACGACTTTTCTTTTTGATTTCAACAAAGTTGACCTCTCGACCTTATCCTTGGAGTTTGACCTACTTTTGCAAAATTTTATCAAACATTAACCATGATCTTAACTTATGAACGGTTGGAGTTGGTGCTTTTATAATTAACATGCATATTTTTTGTGACCAGATCTCTCTTTGTGTACGAACATTTTGGACCATAAAACCTTGACCGTAGATGTGATCTGCTTTTGAAAAAAAAAAAATGTGCATACTTCTGAGGTACAACTTTTCTTTTACTTTGTCTATATTTGATGTCCACAATAAACTAAAAATAAATTAGTTTTAATCTTTAAAACACACAGCCGTAGGTTTGATCAAGTAAATTTTAATAATTAAGCTTGGATCTAGAGATATTTTTAATGTAATTCTTGAAATGGGAGTTAACTATCTCCATAGCTTAATTTTAAATATTTTTTGTTATGGTCTTTGATGTCAACATTAAAACGAATGTTTGAAGTTTGTTGTCCACTGAATTGTCAAAATATATTTTACTTCCTATTCAAACAATTTGGGTTTGTGATTGATTGATTTTTAGTCCCAACATTGCATAATATCCTTCGATTTCTAGCATTGTAGCCTTTTTTCTCTCTTTTTTTTAACCATCAAAGATGATCACTGTGTCATCTGCATATTGTGACATTAAGAACTCTATGTCTTTTTTCTTAATTCTTTTCATATTTTTCAGTTTTTCATTATTTCTAATTCTGATTGACCGTATCTTCGTACGTGAGAGAAATGTATATGGAGAAATCGGGTCATCTTATCGACAGCCCCACCAAAACTTTTAAAAGTTGGATAAGATTTCTGCCTGCGACACACTTGAATATATATTATTTTTATAATCTAATCTAGTTACAAAAACATGGAACACAATTTAAAACATAATATATCTGGAATGAAAAGCCATGACAAAGAGTCAAGGGTTTTCTAGAAATCTATCATAAGTAAAATTCTGGGAATATTTTGTTACTTTGTGTAGTGCATCAACTCATATACAAGATACACATTCTCCAGTATATATCCCTGATATAAGAACCGTTTGATCTGAAATTAACATTTTGGTTAAAACTCTCCTTTTAATCTTTGTGTTTTGCATCCTGATCCAATTTTATAAATAACATTATGCAATGAAAATGGTCTCTAATTGCTTAAATGGAATTTACTTTTTCCTTCTTTTGGTATACAGGTAAATAAACCTTTTTTTTATGGAAGAAAATCAGCCTTCTTCATAGCCGTAATTCAACGAACAAATAATAAGATGACCTAGATTTCTTCCGAATACTTTTAATAATTCGGCATAAAGCCACCGCTACTTGAGCTTTTAACTTTTTTAGGCTGTCTACACCTCTTTGTATACTTTGATCAAATTCAAAATGTTTTATGAAGTAGACTATAGTTGATGGACAGTATAAATATCTCTTTAGTGGACAATTTTTATAATAGCGATGACTTCTAAGGATAAATTGAGGATAAGAACTACAATGTATGTACTATTACTGTCGACACTCTTACATAGTGAATAACAATATGGACAATTATCTAGTAACGAAATAGACAATCATAATTTTAAAAAAAACGAAAAATATCAAGAGATTGATATTTTTAATTGCATTTGATAAATTGTATGAATTCATTATTTAGTAGATTTATATACCTTGTAAAGACATTGAATCTCTTTATACTGAATTCTAAAAAAAAAGTAACAGAATAGATATAAAACAAACAGTTTATTTCAATTAATCGCTTACTTATTTATTTATTTACATGTATTTACTATTTATCACTTTATTTATTTTCCGTACATATTTTCCCCCACAAAATAGAGATGTATTGAGATTTATAGCCATGAATTATATGTATTATATCTGGATTATAAATGAAGTTGAGCGTCAATGTATAGCGTACTTATGTTATATTTAGAGTACGAGTTTCCTACTGTATCGGAGATATAGGGCGGGGCTTAAGGCGAGAGCGATAGCTTGAGCAGGACCCCGCCCTGTATCTCCGATACAGTAGGAAACGAGTATTCTAAATGACTTGTGACATGACCTTTCTTATGACCTCGCTAATTTACATGTGTATTTGGGTATATATCTCTCAACCAATTAGATGATTTTGCACAAAGTTGATTTAGTATCCCATTTTTAGCAATCGCAACTGAAATGCCGAGTGAGGTGGACGTGCAGGTATCTATCAATTTAAATAATTATTTTTATGAGATGCATTATATAATGTGTTTTCCCAAAATTTAATTTATATTTGATTGCGTAGGTTTTTTCCTTTCTATTTAGCTCTTGCTGACTTTATCAACACGAAACGATCACGCACATATAGTGTCTGGCCTGATTATGAATCTACCTCCCACGAACCCCCGACTTTCCAGTTTTGACATTTTTTTTTTCGAAGAAAACCATTTGTGTACTGCCCCCCACTCCCTCCTTTTTAATTTTTTTGAATCCGCCACTGGTAACTTTACGTTGTAAAATTCTATTCAATTCTTAATTCATCTCAAATTTTGAATAAATACTAACAGCGCTAACATGCGATTTGAAGGATTCTTAGATCTATATCAATTAAGATACGGATTCAGTTTTCCGTCATCGCTATTCTCTTTAGAGAAGTGGACAGGCTTTCGCTTACATCCACTTCTCTTCGCAAGCCTTCATGTTTTGATTCTGGAAAACGTGTAAATCTCGAACCGGTGACGGTCTACACTTCAACTGACATTTCGTCTAAAATACGTCTGAATGTACGTAATAGACGTGTTATATTAACAAGTTTAACATAAATACACACAACTGTCACAAGAAAACTGACCTTTAAGTATTGTTAATCCATTTTCACAAGTTCTCCATCCCGGATTTATACTAATGTTTATCTACCACAGCTTATTAGAAAATATTGAAAATTTTAAGTCGGATAATTTGGAAAAATTGGCGAAGACGTACTTTAATGTTCAAAAAAGTTTTTGACAATTCGCTTTTGATTTAGCATAGTATTCAAGATTAATATTATTACCTATACTTATTTTTACTATTTTAATACAATTTAAATGTAAATTTGAGCTTAAAAAAATACTTCATTACTTCCTCACTGACAATACTAAAAAATATTTTCTTTTTTTTTTTAAACGATATCAACTCTACCTTTCCCGAGAAATGAAAACAGATTTAAAACAAAGATCAAAAGAATTTGAACGAAACTTGAGGAAATACTGTCTCGTTAGTTTAAAAAGAGTAGACGATTTCTCTCGTTTCATTATTATTTTGTAAAAATAGTTTCCATTATTATCCGAATTAGAGATTTTTGAATACTTCTATGGCATGTCAAACGTTGCAATATTCGATCTTTTCCATTTGTATTGTATAACTTTCCATTTGTATTGTATAATTTTTTCATTTGTATTGTATAATTTTTCATTTGTATTGTATAATTTTTCATTTGTATTGTATAATTTTCAATTTGTATTGTATAATTTTTATTTGTATTCTATAATTTTCCATTTGGATTTTATAATTTTCCATTTGGATTGTATAATGTTTATTTATATTCTATATTTTCCATTTGTGTTGTAAAAAAAATCATTTGTATTGTATAATTTTTCATTTGTATTCTATATTTTCCATTTGCATTGTATAATTTCTTATTTGTATTGTATAATTTCTTATTTGTATGCGATAATTTTTCATTTGTATTGTATCCGAGGATTGTTTATTTATTTCGTTACGAAGGATGTCATTGGTCATAAAATTTAGTCTGTATAAAGGTCTCAGGTGCCCATCACAAACTTAGTCTGGTACCCTTCCCACAATTCCGATCGCGCACTCTCTACAAACACAAACTCAGCTCCTCTATTTGCGGTGCATGCTAAGGGACGACCATTTGATTCTCGGGGGATGTCGAATCCGATTATTTATTTTCATTCTCTCGCAGGAGAGAATATTTATTTCCAATATGACCAGAGACAAGGAGAAAAACAAAAAGAAGAAAATCCGCCCAAACCCGAAAACTCAGTTTTTTGGGGGTGGGGGTAGGTACCACCACTCAAGGTCAATTTATTTATTTTCTCAGTCAGCATTCCTAAGGACAGATTATTTATTTGCCATCTACCAGCGCTCCCTTTTTAGAATCCAATGACCGTCTAACATGCACGCAAATACATATGCCGCCGAAATATGGCTGAAATATTGCCGACTCGGCGTTAAACAATAATCAATCAATCAATCAAGCAAATACATATGAGCCCAGTTTGCTTTGAGCATCCGGAACATCTTCAACCCGATACAGGCTGAAACCTGACCAATGAAATCCTTCGTAACGAAACAAATAAACAGTCAGCGGATACAATACAAATGAAAAATTATCGCATACAAATAAGAAATTTTACAATACAAATAAGAAATTATACAATGCAAATGGAAAATTATACAATACAAATAAAAATTATACAATACAAATGAAAATTATACAATACAAAAAGAAAATTATAGAATACAAATAAAAATTATACAATACAAATGAAAAATTATACAATACAAATAGAAAATTATACAATACAAATAAAAATTATACAATGCAAATGGAAAATTATACAATGCAAATGCAAAAGATCGAATATTGCAACGTTTGACATGCCATATACTTCAAGAGTTACTTACACATAATTTGCGAAGAGAAGTGGATGTAGGCGAAAGCCTGTCCACTTCTCTAAAGAGAATACGTCATCGCTAAAAATAAACCCTACTGTATCGTTGATATTTTGCAGATACAGTACAGTTTCTGCTCATTTGCATAAAAAACGCCCGCTAAATGTGTTCTGTATCGCAGTTGTTGTACGACTGACTTCAAAGGAAAACTCGCCGGGTCATGTTACAAGACAGTGTTATTGTTGTTCTTAATTAGTTATATCTTCATGCCTGGTAACAGGGATTTTTTTTTCCACAGATAAAAATAAATAAAAATAAGGATTTACACTTACCTGATGTGTGTACATTTATTAGGGTACACACGTCCTGTAGTTTTAGCGTTCGATTTTACTTAAACTTCCTGGTTAACCAGCATGTTTACTTAGTTATCACGTGACGTGGAATAACAGGGTTCGCCGAGCACCGTTTTGGGTTCTAAATTTACTTTGCTAGGGGGTATATGGTGAACGCTTGATTTCACCAAGACGCTTGTACACAAAGTGGAAAATGTCAAAACCGTGACAGTAGGCCTACTGTTTCGCAAGACATCGCTTTATTTACATTTAATGAAGCAATTTAAGAGAGGATATGAGAAAAGGAGGAATGAAAACACGTGGCAGAAAAACAGATTTGATAGAAAGGTACTTAAAGTTAATAATTCAGCAAAAAATGGGAATTACTAGCATTCCAGTAATAATGTTGAGCAGCTGACGAAAGTGTGCACTTGTTGACGTTAGAGGACGTACTGCGTGTACCTTTGTCTCTCACATCACAGTCATTATTATGTCTAACATACTCTTCATTGTCAGATTGACATTTAACTTCAAAATAAAACTTGTAGAATCTGAAGGCGTCCAGCCTCTGCTGTCTGAACCTAAAAGTGGAATGTATATGGCCTTCAAAGATGTCAACAACTTCAGTCATAACATTGAGATCTGCCTTGTATCTGTGTTCAACAAATAGATGTGTACTTTATGCACAGACTTGCAGGTTTGTTTACTGTGTATGTTCATTAATAATCATACTTATATTAATGCAAGACATTGTGCACTCATACACACACCCATGTATAGGGATCTTATATATTAGTACGTAGTAGAGTTAAAGTTTGGTATCTCGAACATTGAAATTTGGGTTCCGTAGAGTTTGAGATAAAAACATCTGTATTTACCTGTACTATGCAGCCCTAGTTAGAATAATCTAACTGTGTCTCGGGTCAAGCCATCACCGGATCTGTAGGACAATATCATTTTAACGATAGAATCTATATACAGCCCATATTCCACACTTGAAATGTTAATGATAATTCTTGTTATAGATACTTTAATGAATCACCCCCAATTTTACAAATTTGATAAAAGATCACAAGTATTTTTAAAAGATATATTACTCTTTGCAATGTTCTATAATTCATCTTGATTGTTTAACATTTTATTTAGGTCAACTAAATAGTTGAAAAAGAAAAAGTTTTAAATTCACACTATGAATAACTGGGAGGCACAGGGTACCATGGGATGTGTAAACATTAAGCTGCAGTGTTCCTGATGTTACACCATTTTGCTGCAGGCAATCTTGAATAAACTGATGATCAGGAGATCAAATACAGAAAATCTCCAAACATTTCATAATTTAGCCAAAATATTCATTTTTCAGGTATAAACTTAATCCCAAGATTTACTTAAAAAATACATGTAATTAAATAATAGGCTTGAGTATCGCAAGCTACCTAACGATATGATACATATCCCGATGCGGTCATGTGATACAAGATGTATCATGATACAGCTGTCAAAAATTGAATTGACTTTTATCTTAACACATTATTCATTGCTAACATCTACAGTTATAGAAAATATAAAAATAATATCTTGATACCCCTGACCAAAGTTTATTATAGGTGGATTTATAGTCTTGACAATGTATTTTTTCTTTGCTACCTTGTTTTCAGTCATTTTAAAACACTAAAATTTGTTAGCTTGTATTAGAAGTTTCAAACAAAACAATGAAAATTATAATGTACTGTATCACGATATATATACATGGCGATACGATATGCGTATCGTAAGCCCTTGTGATCAATACGATCGATGTATTGCTATATCGTTACACCTCTATTAAATAACTGTATGGATAGCCTATAGCCTTCCTGACAATAAAGGATGACTGCACTTAACGCCGGTTTTTGGGTCTTTTTCGGTCGCTTCTGTTGCTTTTATATCAAACTCTTATTTCATTTTCATATATTTATGAAAGAATCCTGTCAATTTCGAGCCGAATTTAAATATTACAATGATCTTAGACTGTTATACAATAAAATGATTCTATGTTTTCTGTCCTTACTCTTTCCAAGTGTAGAGAATTTACACTTACCTGCCCTTGATTAAACATTAGGTATGCATGAGAGGTGGAGCTAACATTGTAAGAATGGCTCTAAAATTAGACTAGATAAATAACAATGACATGTATTTAAAAAATACGAGATCACTCTTTCCCATTCCTTCTCATTCCCTCTTTATTCTGTATGGCACAAGAACACTATTTTCAGAGGTTTCAAAAACGAAATTAACAATATGAGCGACGTCCATGTAAGTAAAGTATCTTTTAAATCAATGCCTAACAATTTAACGTGTTCGAGCACTTTGTCCTAGTTAGCACAAAACATGCTACTTTACAAGTCACGTGACGGAATTTAATATTCACAGAGTTACCTGAGGTAAGAAATCACGTGGTGAATTATAATATTCAACATGTCACAGCCCTTGGTTACAATAGAGAGAGCGATGTAAGAAGAAGCAGTTTTTTCTCGTTTAAACCATGAGCGCATGTTTGTCTATTAATCTCCTTTTGACACAACATTGTTAATGCAAATATACAACTACTGTTAAACGGAGAACAATAGACAAACATGCGCTGACTATGTATAAAGTCAGTGAAAAGGTGGGCGTCCTCATTATCGTACGGAGATTCAAGGAATTGTGATGACCCCCGCCTTAGAAAACAGCTTCGTACTTCGTAAATACGTACTTTTATTTAATTTAATTACATAAAGTTGTAGATTAGATGTTGACCATTTGTGCAATTAAAAGAAAAATGCTTGTTTTGAAAGTTTATTTTGTCGCAATTTTCGCATGTCCTTAAGTGCAGTCATCCTTTACATACTATACATGAGTTCTGCATACTTCAGTCAACATATACAGTAACAATCATTTTACCACTTCTGAAGCTTGATATTATGGATAAATAAACTTTTATTTATTTCAGCCTCTCCGATTGAAGCAGCAGATCACTGACGAAAGAAATTTTGATGACTTCTTTGATAATCCCTGGCTAGAACCATTATAGAAATAATCATGGATTCCATGACAGGGACAGGAATATGGTCATCAACTACTGTTAAAATACTTCAATTTCTTGACTGTGGATAATGAATTCAATGAAATTGTATTGAAAACGAATTCAAAGCGAGATCAGTTATACATTTCTTAATGAGAACTTCACTTCTCTGATACATCTCTTTTACATTCTCAGATTTGTTAATTCAAAAAGATTTTAATTCTGTTTATTAAAATTGGATCTCCTCTATCCATTTTAATACTACAGGAAATATCTTGGCATCGTTTGTTATATGTAAAAGATAAATGTATAACCATCTACACAATTACTACAGCTACTAATCACCAGATTTTTGCATTCCCTCTGTAGAATGAACATGTATAAAGTAAATGAATTTATCTACAATTCTTGCAATTATATTCCAACTTTATTGTCCAGGTGATCAAGCCTTGAATATATTTCAGGAAGCTCCAAACACTAATGAAAAATGTTTTAAGAAAGTTGTATCAAATAAAGATGTACATATTGATTTTGTGTAGCTCATTTTTAACAGAGAATACATGTACCTGCCATATTTTTCCAGGGAAAATGTTTAAAGACAATGAAGTATTCACATGAATGCTGTTTACTTATACATGTACTAGGAAAATATATGCAGGTCATGTATTCAATAACTATATTTTGGTCTAATGTATTAGGAATACATGTTTTTTCAACTGTTTTTCAAATTGTGTCATTTTTTGAAGATTTCTGTTTATTTTTCTTCAAATGCCAGATCACGATCCAATTACATACAGTAAACATTCTAAAAAGGAAGTTCCAGGACCGACAATCTTGCTTCATTATTAGCATAATTTGTTACATCTGTTAAGTATTCAATACATTTGAAGTCAAGGAGAATGAAAATCGCTTCGCTTTAAGCGTCACTTCATTATAAGCATATTCGCTATAAGCATGTTTTACTGTAATTAGTACTTTTTCAGTGAGGAGTGTTTACAGCATAAACATTGGATTGGTACATGCAAAAGAAGAAGTTGTACATTTAAGCTCTCATATTGACTGTAATCAGTTTAATTCTTCAGCATTTCTATTTTGCACTTTTGTCGACTAAGTGACATTCCCAGAATTAGCCATTGCAAAATATATAAAGGATAAAATTCAGTTCATATACCACAGGCATTGACAAATAGCTGAACATGTTTAATTGTTGAAACCAGTGTAATCCTAAACTATTTTACAATTCTCAATTTCTGGAAGTGGTCAATAGAAAAGTTGTCCAAAGTCTGCATGGATATTGGATCTATTTATAAATAGGTTCTTTGTATTCAGGGGTAGTCTCTCCTGTAGAAAATTCAAAAAAAAATGTTGGATTTGATTACTACATGTCATCTCTATTACAGACGAGGTGCTTGGTACTTGCTAATTTTTCCCACAGTTGCTTTTAACAATGTGGAGTCTCTTCAAATTGTCTTCCATCACTTGCTATGCTGAAATTGAAGTCACATATGGTTACTGGACTTCAACAAGCACTTCAATCTAACCAACTATTATTTTTTGTCGAATCAAATTACATTAATAATGTACTCTTATTTTGTGATTCACTTTTCATACAGTCATAACTCTTTACATGTTATGGCTCAGTGATAAATAAAAACTATAAATTCACTTGTTTTTTACGAGAGTTGCATGATGCATGATTAAATCTGTACTTACTTTAGTACTGGAAATTCTAAATTCTGAAATGTAAAACAAAACGGAAACATTTAAGCTACATGAACTTCAATAAATCATTACATGCAATAGCAATCAAATGAACACTGATGAAATCAAGAAATCCTTTATATTGTACAGATTATCAATAAATCAATCTTACTGCACCTGACTCTGACCCCTTAGTCAGACTCTTGGAAATAGTAGTGGCAAACTACAAAAGTGTGATCTTTAGCCAGTGTTCGCTGTATCCAGGGACGCCATGTAACCTTTTCGTCGAAGGATCTTCTCGTTTTATAGCTACACGCCACTTTAGTTATATTACAGCATGGTTTGGTATATCTGTGACCATTTTACCGCCCAAAACGAGGAACTCAGAGGTATATAACCATCGCAAACTCGTAACCAAGTTGATAAACAAAAGTGAGAAAGTGATACCCCATAACAACACAGTAAAATTTAGAACCAGAGACGGTGGTCGGCGAACCCTATTTGATTAGTTTTCTACATTTGACAATCTTTTAACATTTATCTTGCAAAAATAGACATGTTCTAGGTATAAATTATAATTTATAAAATAATTTTCAATGATTTTCACTCAGAGTTGTCTTCCTTTTAAATCAAAATCAAAGTACTGAAAGTATTGTAAGCCGTTCATTTTTGTTTTTTGTTTTTTTTTAATTCGCTACACATTTCGACTCTTAATTTGTCATGCGTTGTCCATTAGTTTTCTTTAAACAATTATTTTAATCATTTTCTTTTGAACTTCAAGAATATTTCATATGTCAAAAATAATGTTTTCTTAATTTCTTTTTATCCAAAATGTATTTTACCTTCAAGATATAGATTTTAAGTTATTTCTTTATATGACCAATGTCATGTAAAATGAAATTCTGGAATATTCAATAGTTTTATTCGAGTGTGTTTTCCATTGAGTCAAAAAAATATTTTCAAATATTTTCACAACTCGTAGTAGATAGCTTGCATTTCCTTCAATAAGGAATTGGTCCCCGTGCGCTTAAATTGAATACGTACTTAAATGAATTTTATTATGTCTCAAACTTTTTTGATATGACAAAGTTTACATGCTAATATTTACATTTGTAAATGTTTTCTTTTATATAAAACTATTTAAAAAAAGCAACGCGTATCTATATCCGTATAAACATGGGTTCCTCGCGTCATAAACGTTCGACGTAATTTCTCAGTGACGTCATAAAGGGTCGACGCGCAATCATTGGATAAAACACGTGCCGTTGGGTTTGAAAAATAAAACATTTCAAGATTATAATAATGCAAATATAAGATATGAATAAGTCACAGATGTAAATATAAATAATAAGGTATCATTTCAAAACGTCAATCGGGCTATAAATACGGGTTGGTACGAGATCTAATTTACCATAAAGCCCTTCGGGCTTTATGGAGTTTGATCTCGTGACTAACCCGTATTTATATCCCGATAGATGTTTAAAAATGATACCTTATTTTTTTAATTAAATTCGTCCATTTAGAATTCTATACTAGAAAATGAATATTTGTGATGTTTCAGCGATTCTAAGTTTGACTTTCTCAGTATGCATATTTTGTTCGCCAATGTTACGTGCCATTTCTCTGACGTTATACAGTAAACCAACCATACCCAACCTGATAGAAAGCAGTCCCAGAGCAGTCCCAGAGACTGTTTTCCTGGACTGCGCTGAGACGACTTAACAGTCCCAGAGCAGTCCCACAGCGGTCCCAGATCAGTCCCTCAAATGCCTCAGCAGTCCCAGCGGACTAGGAAGCAATCCCAGAAAGCAGTCCCAGTGGTCCCAGTAGGCGGGTTTAATAAACTTAATGGGCTGAGCTTAGTCCTAAATTAAATTACACATTGTATCGACAGTGTCAGTATTATAAAAGCAGTTGAAATTAATGATGCACTTTTTGGGGGAGGAAAAAAGAGTATATTACACAAGTACATGTAACACCGCATATGCACAATTCTTCTGTGACAATTATTTCTGAACAGTTGACAAAATTACAGTATATAAACAAAGAAAAAATAATAGAAGGAAATAGACTTTCAAACTAAATAATTACATGTTGTATATTAATTTGACTCAAAATTCAACCATTTTGTTTACTAAGTGTGATTTTATTGATATTGGTAACCGTGTATTTTTATAGACAATTAATCATGTGCTAAATAAATTGAATTTCTTATATTTAGGCCAGAGTTACACATATTACACTGTATACTTTTTTCATTGACGTTGAAAATGGCAAAAATATCAAGAATCTTTTAAAGTTAATTCTTTATCCAATTTTGCCTACAAGTATATCATGTTTTTTTATAATGACTTGCCGATTTGTAATCGTAATAATCTTTACACAACGTTAAACAATTTCACTTAAATATTTCTTGAGCGTTTAGTGGACGACGATTTGATTCTAGGAGGGGGGGGGGGGCTGGAAGATTTTGGAAATAAATAATCTCTGCTCGAAAATGTTTGTTTGTCAAAAACTTTAACCTTGCCAATTGGTTGGATCTGTCTTTCATATCTCACTTGATTATTTCCTAGAATACCAACATTTTTTTACCTCTTGACCTTGACCTTGGAGTTTGACACACTTTTTCAAAATTTTACCAAACTTTAACCTTGGCCATAACCTTTGAACGGTCGGTGCAAGAACTTTCATACTTCATATATGTATCATTTGTGATAAATCCATCTCCTGAGTACAAATTAGAGCTGTATCAACATATCGATATATCGATACGTATCGATATCTAAGACTGTATCGTATCGAAAAAACAACTTCCAATAGGTATCGGGCAGGCAGTACTTCTTATAATTCTGTGAAAAAGTTGGAAATTTCAATAACCAATTATGATATTTAACTGTTTTGAATAAAAACCGATCAATAATATATAAACATTAAGGAGATAGCACATCTTAAATAGCTATTACAAAATACATAGTTAACTATATTTCAACATTTTAGTTTTACAGTAATTAAAAGTTTGCATTTGAAGTGTATTTTGTACATACAGTAAGACAAGAACTTTGAACTGGGTTATAAAACACTTAGTTTTTATAAAATTTATGAATTTAATGATTTACGAGGGGTGATCAAAAAGTTCGCGAACTATTTCTATATTTACAAAACCATAATTCAGATCAGAATGAAATTTGACACACATATAGTCATACACATGTTCTATAAATAACAGATGTTAAATAATGTTTTGCTCCGTGTTTGTGACGTCACAATGTGAAAATGACGTCAATATGTAGGTCACTTGTGACAAAAAATGGTTGACTCAGTCGTACTCGAGCAACGAACGGCTGTAAAGTTTAACGTATATCTTGGAAATTCCTTTGCAGTAGAATATGATAATTTGTACAAGGTTAATGAAGACAAAAGACTTACCAGAAGTTCAATCATCAGTTGGATTGATTGTTTAAGTAAAGAAAGGAGATGGTTAAAAATGATATTTGTTCTGTTGCCCACCGAAAGCAAACCGGGGAAAAGATGTGCCTTTAGTTGAGCAATTTGTTATGAAACATCGTCAAGTTACAATTAGAATAATGGTTGAATATCTTAACAATCATATAATTATTATATCCCTAAAATATCGTTTACTTTAGACTTTAAACATATGAGATATGATAAAAAGAAGGCGCTCATACTTTATCCACATTGGATAAACGACGCTCCCGAGACAGAGGACTCGGGTTGTGATGGGTCACCATTCTAATTGTGGGAAGGGATATCCTTATCCACCCATCCTATTGCCGAGATTTGGCCATTTCTGACAGATGGACTGTTCTTGTTATAAAAATAGCTTGCATGGTAAGAAATACAAGACTATGAAATATCTTTTAGCTTCTCTGAACAGACTGCAACGGAGCATGTCACGTGACTACCTGAATCACGTGATTCGCGCATGGGCAGAACAATGGCAGATGTGCATTAAAATCGGAGAGGACTACTTTAAAAAATAATAAACACTGAAACCTCATTTTATTTCTTTTAAGGAAGTAATTCAATTAGTTCGCGAACTTTTTGATCACCCCTCGTACAAGACTTTTTTGATAGACTTGTTAAAAAATCCAATATATCGCATATCGCTTTATAAAATATCGTATTGTAATGTATCGAAATATTTTGGTCAATACACAGCCCTAGTACAAATATTTTTACCTTTTGATCTTGGAGTTTCAACCACTTTTTAAAAAAAAATAACCTTGGACATACGTTTTGAATAGATGAAGCTTGGGTTCTCATATTTCACACTTCCTTTGACAAGACCTTCCCTTGGGTACCAACAATTTGTAACCTTTGACCTTGACCTTGGAGTTTGATCAATTTTTGAAGAAAAAATTTAACCTTGATCATATCTTTTGAACAGTTAGTGCTAGGGCTTTCATATTTTACAGGTGTATTTCTAGTGACAAGACCTTCCATTTGGTTTCAACAATGTTGATTGATTGATTGATTGGATGTTGTTTTACGTCCCGTTTAAGAATTTTTCACTCATAAAGAGACATTACCATATACCGGTGAAGGGCTTCAAATTTAGACCTTTACTCGGCACTTAGAGCCATTGAGCACTGTGGTTCTTTATCGTGCCAACGCCTACCGTGACACGGGGCCTCGGTTTTTAAGGTCTCATCCAAAAGGCCTGCAACTTTCACTTCAAAGTGCCGGGCGCTTAATTGGTCAAGGGATAATTGATACCTATTTTTTATCGACTTAGGTCAGGCGCAGCCGTGCTTCGGACACCGACCTTCCGATCACAGAGCGAGCGCTCTACCAACTGAGCCACCGTGAGGGTCCAACAATTTTAAACCTTTCACCTAAATCTTGGATTTACCTACTTGGTTTGACCTACTTCTGAAAAACTTTAACAGTTGGTGCTAGGGCTTTCCTATTTCACATGTGTACTCTCTTTGTGACAAGACTTTCCCTTGGGTACCAATAATTTTGAACCTTTGACCTTAACCTTGACCTTGTTTTGAAAAAAAAAAAAAACTTACTTGGAGATAACTTTTCTACGGTTGGTGGAAGGCCTTTCATTTTTCACATGTATATGTCTTGTGACAAGCCCTTCCCTTGGATGCCAACAGTTCTGCCCTTTTTTACTTGACCTTAGAGATTTCCATACTTTTAAAAAAAACTTTAACCTTCGCCATTACTTTTGAATGGATGGTGCTAGGGCTTTCATATTTCGCATGTGTATTTCTTGTGACAAGACCCTAATTTTGACCCTTTGACCTTGGGGTTTAACCAACTTTTGAAAAACATTAACCTTGATCATATCATGTAATTTTTGAACGGTTAGTGCAATGGCTTTCATATTTCACATGTATATTCCTTGCGATAAGACCTTTCTTTGGGTACCAACATTTTTTATCCCTTGATTTTGAGTTGTTTTGGAAATGACTTGCATTTAAGAGACTTTAACCTCCGCCATGTGCTACTATAAGGGGGCATTAGTGTTTCACAGACACATCTTGCTATCTAAGAAGTTTAATTTTTAAAAGAAAATGTGAAAGGCATAACACACTAATGTACAGTCGAAATTTGTTATCTCGAACTCGACAGGACCAAATTAAACTTTAAGGTATCTGAAGATTCGAGATAACGAGTGTAAAAAACATTAAGAAAACATGGTTGGGACTGCCACTTCACTTCGTCATGTACCTGGTATTCGAGATATCATCATATACCTGGTATTCGAGCTATCGTCATATACCTGGTATTCGATATATCGGTGTTCGAGAAAACGAAGTTCAACTGTAATACTAAAACGTGAAATTCTTGAAATGTCAATATCTTTATGCTTCTGACGACATGTATTCCATCCATTTTCCCCTCTCAAAAGAATGTTAGACGAAAGGAACCTTATGTAATTCGCAAATCATAAACAAAATTATCCTAGTAAGCTATTGAGTAAAAGAACATGATGGTTGTATCTTAATTGGAACAAACTGATAAGGGAAAGGAAGCTAAAATAGTACCATCGATAATGACTAATTTTCTGAGTCCCTTCAAACCACAGAGTAAAAAAGATTATCTGACACGTGGGCTGTAAATGAAAGGTAATTAATGCAGTATGATTAATGATGCTACTTACAGTTTTAAACATTTATTGCTTTCCATATAAAGGCATATTCTATAGTTGATCCCGGAAAAGATTTTTGGTATCCTGCTTATAAACAACAGGTCCCTAACATGCATACGATAGTGTCAATATTGACTACTTGTTTATATTAAGCATAAAAAACGATTATAATATAATTGTTGTTGTTGAAAATATAGTTATTAAATATGATTTCCTTTGAATTCTCATTAAATCCAAGCCCAGGCACAAATGTGTCCCTCTTACATGTGGTGCCCATGTTGTGACACATGTATTCTCTGGCAGGTGAGAGTGATTACGGTGATTACCACCAGAAATTCGCCCAGCGTGTTATTACACAAAAGAAATGAGGTGGACAATGTGGCAGTATGTGATGCACGGTTTTATACCAGATTGGCTTGATCGGTATAGCAATGACTTCACATAGAGAAAATAACCAGTTCTCGTATCCGTTCGAGGGCTTCTAAGACATAAAAGGTTTACAAACACCAACTAATTAAACCACTGCTAAGATATCTGTTTCTTGCAAAAATAAGCAAAAATGTTTTTGTCACCAATGAAAACCATACTTTTTCTGTCGTTCTAATAAGATCTTACATAAATTTCTTATAATGAACAGCTATTATCGATAGGTAACAAAAACATTTTTCAATCGTTTATTAATGAATTATTAAAGATAGTTATAGTAATGCATTTCTTGATTAATTCTAAAAGATTCGTGAGATTGTCACATATCACAGTAAACATATTGTTGTTTCCTGTGTAACAGAATTTTCTTTGTATTCAATCTAATAACCACGTAATATGTTAGAAATAATTGTCCAGTTTGTTTCTTTTTTCTAATAAGAAATAAACACATTGAACACATACTAGCATGTACCAGACTCTTTCTTACATAGTCCACTAGATAGAATACATAAGACATGAAGGACTAGTTTGAAAATAAAATAAATGAAATAAGAAAAAACAAAGAATTTGAAAAATCTAAAGAAAAAAAATCCTATTATAAAACTAGAGGCATTGTGGGCATTGAGCTCACAAAATGATGTCCTTGTTCCCATAAGCGTGTAATGGCTAAATGCATTTCTTGGCAATGTGTAAATAAGATTCAGTGAAAGCTATAGTGACCTTTCTCTTATATTTCAGTTGTCATTCAAGAACTTTTAATCGGCTTTTCATTGGTATTTAAGTCACCATTTCTTAATAATTTAATAAAATTATGCATTTCTTTCAATGTCTTTATGTTATTCTTATTGTGGTAGAAATTATCACGTTGAACTGGTAATGACTAGATGATACAGAGCATCTGTTTAAATTATTTACTTGAATTTTATATGTAATTATAGACTTTGAAAAAATATGTATAAATATAATTACAGACATGTTAAAGATTTAAATTCAGCTAACAAAAACTCATAAAAATCACAATAATTCGTTGCACAAAAAATAAATTTAAAAAGGAAAATTACTTTAATGATAAAATATAAGTATGAACCAACATTTGTATCAGAATTTATTTAACTGACAAATAATTTACTTTTTTTTTTCTTTCTGTAAAATCGTTTTATCCGTGATATTATTTTCATCAGGTTACTCAATATAACAAGTTGTTAAATCAATTAACAATCAGTCAAACATGTAAAAAGTTTGAAGATATCGGTGAAATTGCTTTTAAACAAAACATATTATTTCCTTTTTTCAGCTTTATTTTACTCTTTGCATTATTCTTATGTCCACCTAATATATATATATATATATATATATATATATATATATATATATATATATATATATATATATATATATATATATATATATATATATATATATATATATATATATATATATATATATATATATATATATATATATATATATATATATATATATATATATATATATATATATATATATATATATATATATATATATATATATATTGCTGTTAGTTTTCATGTATTTTCTCGGAGTTGAAGGATAGACATTATTAATTATTTATGCCTCTTGCGGGAGTTACTTAATATTGTATATTTTGATTCTTAACTGATGAAATCAAATGATGTTTTAGATTTTAAAAATCATTTTAAAATTATTCTATTCAATGTTCTAGATGTAGAATTTACAACATTCTCTTGGGTGTAAATTTCTTTTTAAAAAGCAGGTTCCCCTCGCCGATATTTCTTATTTTCCCGATGAGAGATGTGTAATAATTAGTCTGCTTCTCAAAATCTGCGCAATTTGCATCAAATATATAAGATCTTTACAATATATTTACATCTCCATATATCCAGTAACCTAGGCGTCCCACTCTGATTTTACGCACATTTTTTCCACACCAAATTATAAGTCGCCGTGGCGTAATGGATAAGGTGACAGACACTAGAGGAACCCTGTTTGTCCCAGAGTGACTTGTCTATATGAGTGAAAAATTCTCGAATAAGACGTTAAACAACATACAATCAATCAATCAATAGACAGAGGAAGGATTTATTGACGAATACGTTGATGTTACAGGGCTCTAAACTATCTCTTTAGGAGGCGGCATTTTGCAAATTCTGTTATAATGACCTTGTTTGCAAAGAATCCATCGTTGGATAGTATTTTAAATAGTATAATTTACACCAATTTTTAATACACAGGGCTTAAGGCTGGTGTGACCAATCTACAGGGGGATGCTTACCCCTTCTGGTCCTGATCACACCTTTGGCTTTTTCTCAGGGCTTGGTGTTTTTTGACCTTTTTCAAATTTTATATTCCTTACAAGAATTGTAAGATTAATCACTGTTCGTTAAATTTCTTATTTAAGTTTAGATAATTCTTCTAAATATACATGACAAGCTTTCCATGCTTTATTGATCTGGAAAATAGCTACCTTATTCAAAGCCCACTTTGATAAAAAGATCACAAGATAAGAGATGTATAAAAACGGTAAATTATGTAAGAATTTTGCATAGTTAAAATGCTGAAATGGCGGACGCTCCTGATCCACACGAACAACATTTCGTTACCTCTCAGCACTGTGAAGATAACGTCCAATTCTTTTCTGGACCCTGCAAAATAAGGCTTTGTGTAAAATATGTGTCCCCTCATTTAAAAACTAAAGCACCAGTCCATAATATTATGTACTATCTCTAACGATTCGAGACTTCTGGAAAGTCTCATCACGATCCACAGTTAATGAGAATCATCCCTTGTGAATATCCCGCAACGCTTTGCATTAAATATGCCGATAATAATCAAATATCTGTACGTTCGCACATTTGACGCACGATGTAAAACTTTTTCATACGAAATGGACTGAGATAAAAACACTTATGCCTAACAATTTCGCCATGTATTTGACACCATATGAAGACGGCGTTTCGAAACCAGGCGCTGCAGAAATACGAAAATTCAACAGTGAAGGTGATAAATTATTTTTATCAATTTATGGAAATCTGAGAGGTAATTCCATATTTGTTTGCAACACTTGCAAAGTAGAAAAGTACACAACTGGACAAGGGAAAAGACTTTTACTAATTGAGTATAATGACCAAGGAAATCAGATGTATAGTACAACGCAAGGTATTTCTATAAATGGAAAGAAATATATTTGTGTGTTTGAGTATGATTTTCCGAACGCCATGACCCTGTGGTAACTGTGGTTGATAGGTATGGGAAATATCGCGTATCCTATTCTCATTCCTCTTGTCCAGCAGATTTCTGTTGGGATTCACATTTCAACATTATCATAGCTTCCATCATAATACACGTGATAGATTCCTTAGATATCTGGTGTCCGATGGTATTAAATGTCCGTGGAGTGTGACCATTGACAGTGAGGACATTCTATTCATTTCTGAAATGAACGAGAAGAATGTTGAATGTTAAGAATGTTGAAATATCTGTACTAATCATTTCTAAGTAGTGATAGTATATTTGGTCATAAGAAACTTCAACATGCATATTATTGTATGCATAAGTTGTAAATCAAATTTTCGTCGTATATCGTTATATAAGAGGGCTGTTAGGAAATCATTAAGTCATTCTGATTATATTATGGTGAAAATTGGTATATACTCTTAACAAACATCAACAAAATATAAAAGCAAAAATTAATTCAGAGTTATTTTATTTTTTCTGTTAGATTTCCTATTAATGTGTCGTTGGTAGAGGTATCGGGCGCAGTCTCGAAATCAGCTATTAGAATTTTGTAGCTATGTGTACTCAGTCCCGTTGACCCAGAAAATGTATGAAAATTCATAAAATTATACTTATATCATATTTTGATCTTTATCTTAAATTTATTTTGTGCAAGTTTGAAAGATTTTCGATAAAAAATACGGAAACCATTAAGATTTCTTATCAGCCTATAGAAATCCGATTCCGAAGGCAAAAATAAATTTTGACGTCAAAGTGGAACAGCAGGCATTAAATTCTGTGTGAAGCTGAGTAGAGCTGTTCAGACAAATGATATCCTAAATCAAACAACATGGAGAGGAAAAAGGACTAGGGCTTTAATTTACCGTTGATTTAAACATTTTTTTTTTCTGATAAATCATTTTATCATAGCGAAATAAAAGGATCTGGACGAGTATCAGTTATTATGGATGAATTAACGTCACCAACCCTAAAGCTGGTACCAAATAATCCACGTCCGAATGTAAGAGATGTGCGTTGACACGGATAGCAACAGCACAATTTATATATAATGATTTTGCAGAAAATTGGTTTAGTACCCCATTTTCAACAGTCGCAACTGAAATGCCGAGTGAACGGGAAGTGCAGGAATCTTCAATTTAAATAATTATAATTATTAGATGTGTATGTAATGTGTTTTCCGCAAAATTTAATTTAGATTTGATTACGTAGGTTTTCCACTCTCTAGTTAGCTCTTACCAACACTTTTTTATCATTTAAACTACAAGTGTGCAAAACATTTTGATCCATTTTAAGAATTATTTGGGAATGTTATAGGGGGCATATTTTCATGTCCCAAAACATGTTCTACATACGAACAATTTCTAAATCGAGGCAACTTATTGACTGACACGTTGATGAAACAAGAATATCAACAGTCTCGTTTGAAGTCATCATTTCACAAGTTGTCGATAAAATGACTTTGTCAGTAAATACAATCTATCATTAAGTCGAATGCTGACTGACGTTTTGCAAACTAATTGTTATGCCATTATTTACACATTTAATTGTCAACGGATTTTACCGTTTTCCCGATCATGACAAAGAGCACACGGCGGATGTCATAAAAACGTAGGTAGATATGAGGCCTTAAACAAAGGGAATAACTCTGATTTCATTGTACATCTGAATACCAATGGCGGCTCGATATTGTTGGAAAGTATTACCTATCATGAGATAAAAAGAAATATGTGACCTTCATAAAAAATAAGCAAGTGAGCCGCGGGAAAAAAAGTTGTGAATACAAGCACATAGTTTGGTTGAACTAGATAACAAGACTGTGAACATCTGATTAAAAAAAAAAAAAAAAAAAAAAAAAAAAAAAAAAAAAGAAAGCAAAACTGAAAAAAGAAAACAAACTGACAAAAAAATAGAACAGATACCATAAAGGTAGCATAAGTGATTCAGTCAAAACTGATATACATATGTAAAATGAAACGCAAAAGAAACGCTACTTCATATTTTAGGGGGAAATATTACATATAGGATATAAATTTGTATCTAGAAAGTAAGGACTTCTTCAATTTTGTAAATATCGGTAATTTAACAATTGAATGATTTTCATACCATTATCGGAAGTTAAGTTTGAGTCTGCTTAACAAATAACAGAAATTGCATGTTTAACAAAATATTTGGCAATAATGTGGGGTTTTAAGGTATTGTATCTGTTTATCATAAGTAAATCAGCAATGTTCCGAAAAATAAATTCCCCTATCTTTTCTGTAAGCGATGCAAAGGCTTCCTGAAAATGACTTAAGTAGACATTTCCATTGCTCTAGCTGGAAAATCTCAAAATAAAGGTGATGGAGAGTTGCAGATGCAAATATGACCTACATCACGCCTCAACAGTCTCTTACGTATCATTAACATGAATGACAGTCCTTAGACCGGAAGTCCAAAGGTTACTACACTGCGCTTGGCTGGAGAAAATTCGACCTCATCATCTGAAAAACAGGCATTTAAAAATGGCAAAGAATATTTCTTTCGCTCAGATCTCGAGATTGATGAACGTATTGCATCGTAGAAATCAAGCTGCAATTGTTGTGCATGGCAGATTTGCACGCTGTAATTGAATGACCGGGTGGGGGGTGTTTTAACAGTCATGTGTTACTTTCTAAAGTTAAAAGATAATCATTTAACATTTTCATCAAATCTTTGATGTTTTCAAATCAAGTTCTACCTAAGTGTATTCATTTTTGAAAATCACTAGATAAAAAATTCAAATATTTGTAGATTACTGCTTTTGCGTTTCTTTTGCGTTTCAGTATATATACAAAAAGACGATTGATCACCATGAGAACAACTAGTTTTTAATGCTACAGCAAAGAACCCTGTCCATAATTTTTGCTTTCTAACAGTAAAATATCTTAAATATCTGAATAAAGGGGGCAGTCCTTTTATTTCACTGCGTTTTAAGGTCCGCCTTCCTCTTTCTCTTATTTTTATGCTACGAAACTAAACCCTGTACAAAATTTTTGCTTTGTATTAGTAAGATATCTGAAATACAGAGGGCGGATCTTTTATTATACTGCGTTTTAAGGTCCGCCCTGCCTCATTCTCTTATTTTTATGCTTCGAAAATAAACCCCGTCCACAATTTTCGCTTTGTAATAGTAAGATATCTGAAATACAGAGGGCGGACCTTTTATCATACTGCGTTTTAAGGTCCACCTTGGGAGGGGGCTAAATCAGTTTTATAAGTGGAAAAACCTATGAATTAAACTTTTGTCGTCCGGATAACCGTGACTTGCCAATGTCCATAACTGACTAAAATAAATTATCAGCGCTTATTGAGAGATAAATATTTTTCAATTGATCTGAAATTAGACTGAAACGTTATAAGAAAGAATTAAATCCAAACCATTATGGTCTCCGACGATGTATTACATGAAAAACTCTTTACATAACGCGAAATCGAATTTTATTTAGAAATACAGTTGTGTTGTTGTGACAATTTCTTTTAAATATAAAAATGTACGTCACACCTGGTGCACAAAATGTATGCTCAAAAGAGAAAGTAGCAGAAATCCCCCCCCCCCCCCCCATGATTGGTCTCTAAATTTTATGTTTGATTATGAACACCTTTATCCTCTGTGGAAATCTTCATCCTGATAAATTGTATGTATTTATTCATTTAAAAATATGGACCCTAACCACACTGCAAATTCCGAATTCACTTCTTGTGGTAATGCACTATTATCTGCGTAGCGGAAATAAATACGTGCAATTAAATTTTAATTTTGTCTTAACTTAAGCAAAATTGTCATCTATAATCAAACAGGAATAAACACATTGGTTTTTTTTTTTTTTTTCAAAAAATTAATCCTTCTTTTCCTAAGAATAGGTACTTATTTATCATGGAGAATATAATGACTGGCTAACGGTCAAAAACTTTCCTTCATTTGCAAGTCATGTACCATGATGAAAGTTTGTGGATTCTGGGATTGCTTTAATAAGGAAACAATAAAGACGGAGTAAAGATGATTGCTCTGTGAGCTTGCATTCCACTGCAAGAAAGAGCTCTTTGTCTAAGAAAGTTGCATTTTCAGCAGATACGTGAAGGAAGGGAGTGTGTGTGTGTGGGGGGGGGGGGGGACTTTCGTTAATGAGAAAGCGGAGTTCAGTGCCGAAATGATCACTGGATAAAAAATTTATTACAGCGATAGGTATTATTTGCGTTAATAATGCAGTGTTTCTTCAGCAAATCTTGTGTATCTGCTTCCTGTGATAAGTGTAGTGGCGGCTGGAGAGGATGATTTCTTTATTAAGTTCTTCAATACGGGTCATTTGTGCAAGGAAAGGTGCAATCGAAACTGCTCCTCCAAACTGTTCCAAAAAGGAATAAACTCCAGAACATAATTATCATTTGGGAAAAATCACCAGGACTGAAAGTATTTTTGACGAACGGCCTGATTTAATTTATATGTGGTTTATTATATTATTATATTGATTAACCTCTCTCTCTCTCTCTCTCTCTCTCTCTCTCTCTCTCTCTTTGGAAAAGGGTGGGGATTATTTATTGTAAATATTTAAGTTTTCTCTGAAATTGTTCAATTACCGATCATAAAATCGTAGAATAAAACTTTTGAAACAGAGAAAAAAAATACAAACAAACAATTAAATCTGAACTGTGTAACTTTTTAAAAAGGGGATTGGGGGGAGGGGGCATAAAAAAACCTCTAGTATTAGATGAATCTGAGATGTTATAACTATACATCATGAAAAAGCACAACGAAATGTAACCAACAAGAAAAATAAATTTAGAAATAAGCTTAAAAAAGATTAAAAAGAAAGATTTAAGAAAGACACAAAACAAAATAATATCTCTCGTCGGGGGGGGGGGGGGGGAGTGTTAATATATAAACCTGGATTTTCTTCTCAAATGCTAAAATCATCTTTCATAAAAATATCAAGGTAATTAAAAAAAACTAGATTTGTAATGCCATCTGTAGTCCAAGGAGATTTTTGTATGCAGTTTTTACATCACAAGCATGGACATGTTAAAACAAAATAAACGGCACTGCTAAAATTAAGGCAACTAAATAAGGAGTAGAATTCCTGCTCTAGAGATATATTGTACAAACTATCTTTAATTTTATGTGTTTAAATCAAGATTAAAACCTTTTGCACTACCCGGACCTTTAAACGTAGGCAGACCTTTTCTTATACAGGCCGGACCTCTTATAAAAGGCGGACCTTATATGTTATCCTATTAGCCACCCCCCCCCCCCCCCCCCGACCTTTAAACGAGGCGGACCAAATATCATGCGACACAGGTCGTCAGGGGGTGCTTACTCCTCCATGGCACTGTGAACTCGAGTGTTTTTAACGTCCCTGTTTGCCCTGCTCACGATTTGTACGGTTTCAACATAGGCACTCCCCAGCTTAATTGTTAAAAAAATATATCTACTATACTATAAACATAACATGTTTATTGTATAGTAGATATATATTTTTTAACAATTAAGCTGGGGGAGTGCCTATGGGTTTCAATGGACTTTTGAGGCTTATTACAGTTGGTATCTTCATATTTGATTTAAAATATAAAACATTCAAGTACCTATGAAGACAAGAATCCTAATCAGTGATGAAAACGGTGGTAATTAATGAATAAAAGGCACAAAAGGGAGTATTTTGCATTTTTTTTTTTTGAAAATGTCCCCGATTAGATACAATGAATCAAGTACTGGTGTGTGAATATTAATGAGTGTGAAATAGGTCCCCGTTTGTGCTGTTAAAAGTGCTTGGCTTAAAATTAAAGATATTGACATATTCTCATTATATTTGTCATCAGAGTTATAGGAGGACTAATATTTTTGGTCAAAAGTCAATGAATTGATAAAAATAAAGAAGTCCCCACTTTGACAGACTTTAACCCCTGTCCCCGTTTGACACCTCTCACATGTATGTGTGTGTGTGTGTGTGAGGGGTGAGGGTAACATCCTTTATCGCTGTAGCCAGTACATTGATAAGTTTAGATATTTCACTGAAGTGTAATTAGTTTTGTTCTTGTTTTTAACGAACTTTTTTCTTATTAGCATTCATTTGATAACAAGAACTTTCACAATTAGAAGTTCTGGTACATTTACATCTGGAAGCGAGCCCAAGGAATTGGGTCTTGTGTCGAAACCGGAAGTGTTATTGAAAAGCATACGTTTATCTTATGGGTACTATCCACCACACGTATAAGATAAATATATATATATGTAATGGAACTAGTATTAAAATCTTCTGCAAATAATAAAAGTTTAAATGAATGAAATATGAAGATAACGAACAATAATCATACCCAGTGTCCAATCAAACAAATTGTGAGAATAGCAAACACGGACATCTGAAAACATAGGTGGGATCAGGTGCCATAGAGGAGTGAGCAACCCTGTCGACCGGTCATACCCACCGTGTGCTCCTTTTCATGATCAGGTTAATGGAAAAATCTGCAGACAATTCAGTTAAAAATTATGGCTTAACAATTCGTATGAAAGACGTCATTCAACGTTTGACTTAACGATATATTGCATTTTGCAAACAAGGTCATTGTATCCACCATAAAATTGCGAAATATTGGATTTAATCGAGATTGTTGATATCCTTATAAGATCAACGATTGACAGTAGCCTGCCAATAACTGCTTTGATTTGAAATTTAAAGGTGTTAACATAAAATTTGAGCTTTAGAAAAATCCAAGCCGTCCCCGTCCTCATTTTCTAGACATCACAAACATTCGTATGTCATTCGCCAGTATTGTTAAATGTTGTACATCAAGCATTCCTATAGACCCCACCGCATTGCTCCGCCAAAGATATTCTTAGTTGGTCAACACAAAATTAAGAGTTTTTACTGTACAAATCCCATTGCAATAATTAGTAAGACATATATGAAAAATATGTCTTTTACATGTATACTATAAAATTTTGATTGCTAAATAATTTTAACTTTAATCTTCATCAATTAAAATTTTTTATTGGCTGGGGAAGTTCGAACAATCATAACGTATGGTGAACAGAATACGTTGTATAAACTAAAACCAATGTTAACCCCTGTGATATCTTCCGTAAGAAATGTTAATTTTAGTAAAAAGGAAATAACATTTGCAAATTTTTTGTTTGTTAAATGATTAGGAAGTTTAATATGTAAGCATAAGGAAGTTGATTCTTCTTTTAAATGTTTCCTTGTTATGTTTTATGATTTTATGAAACAATGCAGCTTTTTATACCATCAATGAGAAAGGAAAAGGGACATGTTTATGTACATACAAAACCCCATGAAAAAATTGCATATTTTTGTTATTATATATACAGTGATTTATAATGTTAAAAAAACATGCAATAAAGCATCATTTTATCTTTAGTGGATTTTTAATCATTACTGGTTGCTATATAGCTTTCCAAATAAAGAAAAAAAGTTATTGAATAGGAATAAATAAATTTACATACACATGTATCTTACTCTAAGAAAATAAATAAAAATGTCCGAAAGAATTTGCAAAAAATTCAAATTTTAATTTTTGTCATTCGAACAATAAATGTTTAATGCTAAAGAAAGTTCTCTCTTTCTCTCTTTCTCTCTCATATTCAAGCATGGTTAATAAACTTAACATAAAAAGAAAACATTTTTTGTATTTATTGATTAAGTAAAGGGCAAGTTCTGCAGTTTTTTCTTGTCCCAGATATTTTACCTATCGATCACCTCTATATTCTTTAAGCACAGAGTTGTGTTACCTTTAGATTCTATACAGCAAATACAGCTAAATGCAGGTTTAAATGCAGATAAAAAGTTTAAAGCCTTTTAGAGAAGTAAAAAGTTTCGGCATGAGCCTCACTGAAGAGACATAATTTGTCGAAATACGCATCTGGTGCATCAAAATTGGTACCGTATAAAATTTACAGAAGATAGGCCCGATTTGCAATAAGTGTTCTAGTTTCATACAAGGAACACATTAGATAAAAATCTAATAAATGAAAAGGTCCTACAGGTTTCCAAAATTTTTGAAATGAATTCCCTTACTAATGCATAATGAATATAATTGGTCAAATTGGTATTGGTCATAAATTTTAGCATAAGACAATGTAAAAAAAAAAAAGGTAGGTTTTAAATTTTCACTTTCAATGATAAATAATGAATAATTTTTTTTTCCATATCAGGCAAATTAAATGTTTCCAGATTGCCTACGGTCTCTCGGAAAACAGTGATTTAAGCACATGATTTTGATCCCTTCTTGAAAATAATTTTAATTGAGTATAGAGATTGGAATTTTCAAGTTATTTTATATTGATAGACAAAAAATTACTTCATTCTCTACATAGTCAATTTATTTAGTAGAGTAAGGGGAAACCAAAAAGACAGTCTAAACTCATTTACTAGATAATTACCTTAACCATCGAATTGGATGAGTTGCAAATGGTGGATGTTTATCGTGTCATAACACGGACGACTGTGCAGCTATAAAAAAGAAGTATACACAACAGTCCGTGTTATATCACGATGAACGACAAAAATTCACAATTCAATTTGTTCGGAAACACTTATATTCATATTATTTATGCAATATCACTTCCTTGAATACGTATGTATACAAGTAGTATAACTCTTAAAAAGATGCACACTGCACTTGGAAAGCTACCTCGAAGGAGCAGCCATTAATGTTCAACGTGAACGTGAATTTTGTTTCTTATTTATCACAATGCACTAGTATGTTTTTGACCTCAAAATAAAAAAAGCAATGTTTAAAAATCTGACCTGCACATCTGTGTTATGGTATCATTAAAGCCTGAACTTTCAAAAAAAACTCATTATATGTTTGTATCAAATGAAAATATCTTGAAATTCAATAAATTTGGTTATAGGCTAATACACAAGAATGAATGTATTTTGTTTGGTAAATTGCCGCTGTGTGTATTTCCAACAAACGCTAGAGATATAACTTCTCAAAAAATGAATACATGAATAGAGGGGATTGATAAAAAGAAGGGTTCGTAACCTTTTCAGAAATCTCAAAAATGTTGAAGACCATGCCAACACAAATACCTGGAAATCAAACACAATCCCCAAACAAGAACACGGAAAACTTTTCTCGACTTTGTCTTCTTCTATTTACAAACATGTACAAATCTGCTTAGAGATGTGATGGATCTTAAAATCCCATCTTCTTAACTTCGCTCCAGTCTTGACAATGGAAAGGGAAGGATAATAGGGTCACTGAGTCAAATGCAAAAAGCCATTCTCTACCCTCTCTCTCCTTATTCCCCTGCTCCAGGTGTCGTAAACACGACGGAATTGGATATTACACATCTTTACAAAATTTTGATGAATTTTTGCAATGTTCAAGAACATAAGAATGGATGGGGACATGACCCTTCAGATGATGATTATTCTTTGTCATCCTGCATAGAAAGGATTCGGATTTACAGGAACAACATTATAGCACATTCAAAGGACGGACACATTGATGATTCTACATTAGAAAACATATTGAATGTTCTAAAGGATGTTGTTGTTGAACTTGAAAAAGAAATAGGCGGGGGCAATATGTATGAAAGAGGGGTGGACAATCTATATTATTGTGATCTCAATCCATCAAAAGCTAAAAGAATATACTGAAAAAATTAAAACAATGCAAGGTACGTAGTTCTAAATCAAATGTAGGAGACGGTTTTGGTTATCTTTCTTGAGTGAATGAGTGAGTTATTCTGCAGAGCCCATAAAACATGTTCTTTATTTAACTATTTTTTTTAAATAAAGTCTATTTTTTTGCACTCGGACACTGTGTTTCTTCAATGCAGTTATAGTCAGTGGCATTAGTACAGAAGTGTACACAGTTAAAAATATTTGAATACCTGCTTAGGGATAAGTTTTATAATTAAAAAAAAAAACTGTTTGGCGAGGCAAAGCTGATTATTGTTGTCATCTTTCACATTTTTCTATGTTTATTTATCCAAATAATCCTGATGCAGACTACAGCAAAACTTGATGATAAGGAGGTCATATGCACTTCTTTTACTAAATATACCTGAAAAAAATAGCTATAAAAATGTGAAAAACAAATTTTGATGTCAGTTTGTATAGATCACACTGAGAATACATATCAATATAGGGTACCTGTAAACTGCGAAACGAAATCAAAACGAAACAACGAAACGAAACCTATCGAAACGAAACGAAACCCAAACGACCCATCAATATACATTGATACAACATATTGATTTTCGAAAATTGTGTTAAAATAGTAGAAAGTACTTTTAATTACATGTCGAAATACATTATCATTAGATATTAATTTTCTCGTTTGTCCTAATTATTATTATTATTATTTTAAGATTTAAGTCATATTCATTTTAAAGACATTATTTCTGAATTTTACGCAAACGATTAAAAAAACAATGTACTAATGAAACCTGATGCAGAATTATATCAAAAGTAAGTATATTTTTCAGTTTTTTTCTTCAAAAATTTGTATAGAGTGCTCCAAGAGCGGTCCCAGAGCAGTCCCACAGCGGTCCAAGAGCAGTCCCACGGCAGTCCCAGAGCAGTCCCTTAGCGGTCTTAGAGCAGTCCCAAAGCAGTCCCGGGGACTGTTTTTGGGACTGCTTTGGTGTCAGATTGGGTCTGGTTGGTACTGTACATGAACAATATAAAATTCAGTTTAAATTTAGACTAGAATGAAAATAATTTAGGTAAGTGCTCTAACAATGAAACTTGTTTTACTACAATGAAATATATGAAGATAACGAACAGTATTCAGGCTCAAAAGTCCATCAAACAATACAAAATAGGAGTAAAGCAAACACGGACCTCCAAACATCAGAGGTGGGATCAGGTGCCATGGAGGAGTGAGCATCCCCTGCCTACTGGTCACACCCGCCGTGTGCTCCTTGTCATGATCGGGAAATAACGGAAAAATCCGTCAACAATTCAGTGTGTAAATAATGGCCTAACAATTTGTATGAAAAACGTCAGTCAGCATTTGACTCAATGATAAATTGTATTTGCTGACAAGGTCATTGTATCGACCATAGAACTTACGAAATGATGACTTCAAATGAGACAGCTGATATTCTTGTTTCATCAACTTGTTTGTCAATAATTTACCTCGTTTTAGAAATTGTACATACGTAGAGCATGCTCTTGCGTATCGAATCAACTGAGAGATATATAACTCGTATGCAGGTGATGAAGGTATATTGCTGCATAAGTAAGGGAAGTTGACGATTGAAAAGTTAAAGTCATCACGTTTATCATAAAGCTTCATTGTTAGATTACCATTAACGTCTTTTTCAAGTAAAATATCCAAATATAAAACAGATGTGTCAGACTCTGTGGTATCTTTTATCTCAAGCTCACAAGGATATATCGTATCGACATAAGAATGGAAATAGCCATTGTTAATTGACATTACGTCGTCAATATATCTAAATGTCGAGTTGAAGGCCACAGCAAGTGTTTTCTTCTTTTCATGTACATGATTTTGGACAAATTCTGCTTCATATGAATACAAAAAAGTCTGCTAATAACGGGGCGCAATTAGTACCCATGGGAATTCCAATAGATTGTTGGAAGACCTGGTCTCCAAAAACCACATAGATATTGTCAATCAGAAACTCAAGCATCTTTTAATGTCAACTTCAGAGTACTTGTGTGTACAATCAGAATGTTTTTCAACAAAATAATTTTGCAAATGACCAATAACAAGGTAAGTAAATTTACGAGTTCCATTTTTATTGAAAAAGCAGCTGTCAATGACATCAAAAAGCCTGGACTTTAATTTATCGTGGGGAATGTTTGTGCATAAAGTTGAAAAGTCGTAAGTTTTTAAGCTGTTGATTTTGGTAAAATCTTGTGATTTCAAATTTTCCAAAAGTTCCTTGGAATTTTTAAGTATCCACATCTGATTTACACCACTTCTCGAATATATTGTTGCACAGTATTCTTGAAGTTTTTTCCTTCACTACTGTTAATATCTTAGTGAGGAGTGAAGAAAGAAGCTTGGTTGAACATTTACAAGGAGTGTTTGGCTTTTTCTGTTTTCCTTTTTAATTTTTGCGGAAAGATTTTTTTCTTTACAAAAGATTGGTCGGAGGTAAACCCCTCGCAATTTTATGTTATCAAAAATTCGGGGTATATAGTTTTTGCCCTGTCCGTACGTCTGTCTGTCTGTCCGTTTTGTCTGTTTGTTGACAAAAACTTTAACCTTGCTCATAACTTTTGATTGGTTGGAGCTATGGCTTTCATATTTCATATGTGTCTTCCTTGTGACAAGTCCTTCCTTTGGGTACCAACATATTTGACCTTAGAGTTTAACCCACATCTGCAAAATTTTTCCTAACTTTAACCCTGGCCATAACCTTTGAAAAGTTGGCGCTAGGGCTTTCTTATTTCACATGTGTGTTTATCGTGACAAGACATTTCCATGGGTACAAATATTTTTGACCTTTTGACCCGCTTTTAAAAACTTTAAACTTTGCCATAAATTTAAACAATTAGAACTAGGACTTTTAAATTTCACAAGTAAATTCCTTGTAACAAGACCTTGGTTTGGATGCCAACAATTTGGACCTTTTGACCTTGATCTTGGAGTTTGACCTTCTTTTGAAAAACTTTAACCTTCGCCATAACGTTTGAACAGTAGGTGCTAGGGCTTTTATATTTTGCATGTGTATTTCTAATGATGAGGTCGTCCCCTGTGTACCATTAATTTTGACCCTTTGACATTGACCTTTGAGCTTGACCCTCTTTTACAAAGCATTAACCTTGACCATAAATTTTGAATGGTTGGTGCTTGGTCTTTTATATTTACTAGGTATATCCATTTACTTTCTTCGGGTAACAACATTTTAGATCTCTTGACCATGACCTTGGAGTTTGACTTGCATTTGAGAAACTGTGCGTTTAGGTTTAAAGCAAGAGGATTTTTCAATGGAATCTCTACTTTTATTCCATTATCAAACCCAAAGAAAGACTTGATTCACTTGAAGAATCCCAAGAGGGTTTACGCAGATCTCAAGAAGCAATGCAAGGTACGGAAACTCATAGAAATATATAGATATTTATCATCATATTCTTAGATTTTTTATTGACTTATAATTACAATGTCTCTGAGTTTAAGAATGAACTTATGTATAATATGAACATGAAACACTGTATAATATATTGATGTTGTTGATTTCTTATCATTGATATTACAGTAGAACTTGTGCTCAAACGAGGTTATATTTCGTGTTAAAGTAAGGATTAATCGATATATCGATACGCATCGATATTCATATCGAATCAAAACATTAACCTCCAGTAAGCAGGGCTCTAATTGGCGACTAATTTAGTCGCCATGGCGCCTAAGATTTTTCATTAGCGCCTAAACTTTCTCTATAAGTCGCCAAATTGGCGATCATTTCAAATTGACTTGGCGATCATCAAATTCCGGAACTATAAACATTTTCAACTTTGTTTTTTTTTGTTTTTGTTTTTGTTTTTGTTTTTTTTTTGAAAAGGCGAAAAGAAATTTAAAAATGGAGAAAATCATTTTTTACCAATGGACATGTCTTGTGTTTTCTTTGCCCTTGTTTGTTTTTTCAGTCAGCGCACGTGCACAGAGAGCTCAGGTAGACGTACCAGATAAGACAATAGATGCCCCAGGTAAATTTTGGCTCCAGAAAATCGACAATTGTGAAATGCAGTGATGTGATCAATTGTTTGCTTAAATTTTCACTCATTAGAGATATCGTCTACACATTAGTGTTAGGTCGTAATTGTACGGAGGAGTATAAAAATAATGTTAATCATATAAACAATCCTCGATATTATAATAGTTTTAAAGAACATTTCATGAGATCAAAGTTTGATATTTTATGTAATTTTTTAATGCATCGCCACTTAATAATAACATTAAATGTATGTCTTATTAGTTTTAGATCGCAATATCAAGGAAAGCAATTTAATATTCTGCATGCATTTAAATTACCCACTAACTTTCTGACATTGAATCCCTCCCTCTTTCTCTCTCAAGAGAAATGTTACACTGTACTTCCATTATATAAGAAAGAAAAATATATTTATACTAGCCTTTCCAGGATTCGAACTATTCTCAGGTAAAAGAATCTGAGCATGGAGTCCACACGCTTTACCACTAGACCAGCTCCGACACTGAAGTGTCATGTGCTATTTCATATGCACATTTTGCATTTCGGATGGATAATAATTTTTATTGGTTTTTTGTGATTTTAAAAAATATGCCTCTTAAAACAAAAATCGGAAATGGCAGTTTTGAAGAAAAATTCTGTCTCTTTATTACGGATGTCAATTTTGTCAATAATTCATCTTCGAATATTCAATGGCCCAGTTGTTCTTGAGAAGATTTTTAAAGATTTTTTACCACATATTTCAATGTAAACCTTGGATTCCCTATTGTGGGATCGCCCTACCCCCGGGGGTCATGATTTGAACAATTTAGAATCTACACTACCCCAGAATGCTTCCACATAAGTTTCAGCTTTTCTGGCCCCGTGGTTCTTGAAAAGAAGATTTTTAAAGATTTTTTACTACATACATATTTCAATGTAAAACTTGGATTCCCTATTGTGGGCCCGCCCTACCCCCGGGGGTCATGATTTGAACAATTTAGAATCTACACTACCCCAGGATGCTTCCACATATGTTTCAGCTTTTCTGGCCCAGTGGTTCTTGAGAAGAAGATTTTTTTAATGACCCCACCCTATTTTTGTCTTTTCTTGATTATCCCCCCTTGGAAGAGAGCTTTGCCCTTCATTTCCACAATTTAAAATCCCCTTCTACCAAGGATGCTTTGTACCAAGTTTGGTTAAAATTGGCCCAGCAGTTCCTGAGAAGAAGTTGAAAATGTGAAAGGTTAACAGACAGACGGACGGACGACAGACAATGGGTGATCAGAAATGCTCACTTGAGCTTTCAGTTCAGGTGAGCTAAAAACCATACTCCATATTAGTTTTTCCGATCTCCGATTTCTGGGGTATCTGGGAATACCCTTCGCATTCGTTACACCTGATTGCTTTCTGGCCACCTGCATGGAATGGACGACACGTAGCTTACATTGCCTTTGTTAACATTTTATTGCATTTTATGTATTTGTGTTTGTTTGTACTGCACTGACCTGTGCAACTGATGTCATATTTCTTTGGTTACTTTTTTTCCTGTCGTGGAAGAAGCATGCAATAGTTACTTTTGACTCTACCGGGTATTTTCAGTGGGTCTGGCACATTCTCTTGATTTAGCTATTTAGCTTGAATTAGACATATATCTTTCCTAAGCTATTCAAAATAGATATTTACACTTTTTTACAAATGCGTTTGTTTTTTTTTGTTTGTTTTTTTTTTCGTTTTTGTTTTTTTCCCACATGTAATAGACAAAAAGTCGCAAATATGTTACTATTTCTATTTGTACTATGGACTATTAAAAACAAAGATAATTAAATATTGCAGCTTTTGAACAATTTTAAGCAACAAGAGACCCAAGGGCCTTAACGGTCACCTGCGTATAATATAACACTGTAAAGGATCCATGGAAGTATAAAACAAAATTAACTGATAGACGAAGCAATGTTGCCCAAGAATTTCAAAAATCTGGTAACAATACACTTGCTTATTGTAGCGTGATAGACCCGAGTGATCTCCTTGGGATCATACTTGGTTTTCCCAGGCCTTAAAGGGATGCTAATGAATGCAAAATATACAAATACAATGAACATTTGCCTATTGTGTAAGGTATTCAATATATGTCACTTGCCTAGTGCTACAATTCAGTACGCAGAGACGTGGCTATATAACGTTGTTATTTGCCACTAATTACAACAAGTCACCCTGGCTCTAGTGATTCTTTGTTCACTTTGATAAAGTATAAAACAACTTTATCCAATCTCTTGTCAACCTTGACTTTACCTGAAAATAAATCATCCACTATTACAAAAATCACCTCAGTGTAAACATTCTGTGTACAATTACAACTTTTGCTAAATATATAAATAATCTTTATGCCAATATTTTATAGTGATATTGCTTTCCAGGCAAGAATCTGACTTTGAGCAAGCTTTGCTCATTTAAACCAAGCAGTCATTTTTATTTTGTTTCTATATATATACCATTCTTTCTTGTATTCTCATTCAATCAAATAACCTGTTTATTAAATTACATACAAGGATTTCTTGATTAACACAATCTAGCAAAGGGGAGTAACTCTCATTTGCTTCACTTATTACAATTATGTACTCTGTTTGCCTCTTAGATACACAGGAGCAAAGAAGGCACATTTACATATAATAATATTTAATACATTTACATTGATATTATTGCATTTAGTTTGTTTGCTCTAATTACTCAGAGGCAGATGAGAAGACTTTCAAAGCATTAATGCATTTTTGCTAAATAATCAATAGTGCCTTAGTAAAGCACCAGAACCCCTGACCCTGCGGCCATGAAATTCACAATTTTGGAAGAGGCACTTTTCCTCATCTTAACTGTGTACTTAGTTCATCGGCATAATACCGAGGACCAGAGGAGAAGATTTTCAAAGAATTAATGCATTTTCACTATATAATCATTAGAGCTCCGCCCTAACACCAGAACCCCTGACCCTGGGGCCATGAAATTCTCAATTTTGGAAGAGGCACTCTTCCTCATCTTAACTGTGTACTTAGGTTTTTGGCTTAATACCCATAAGCAGAGAAGATTTTTAAAGCATTAATGCATTTTTAACTATATAATCATTAGAGCCCCGCTCTAACACCAGAACCCCTGACCCAGGGGCCATGAAATTCACAATTTTAAAAGAGGCACCTTTCCTCATCATAACTATGCATATTGTTTGTTTCCTTAATATCCAGGAGCAGAGGAGAAGATTTTTAAAGAAATAATGCAATTTCACTATATATTCAACAGAGCCCCTCCCTAGCACCAGAACCCCTGATCCTGGGGCCATAAATTTCACAATTTTGGTAGAGGGCTCAATGCTTATTACAATCATGCCAACATTTTGAGTACTTGATGTCCAGAAGTAAAGAAGATTTTAAAGATTGCATTTATTTTAGTAGTTTTGGCCCCATCCCTCAGGCCCCAGAGGGTAGGGACCATGAAATTCACAAGTTTTGTTCCCCTTGAAGAATATTGTAGAAATTGGGATTTAAAGATTAACATTAACAAAACAAAAGTATTGATAATAAGTAAAGGCAAGCAAAAAAGAACAAGAGGCCCAGGGGCCACATCGATCATCTGAGCACTCTGGCTAGAAAAAAGCAGAAATCAGTTCAGTCTTGAAAAGTTTTGATATGAAAGTGGTTCGGGGGTGGGTTGATTTGAACTAACTTGAATTTATACTTCATAGGGATGCTTTTTGAATTAATATGACAAATAATGGCTTTGCTGTTCTTAAGAAGACAATTTTTATTGCTGTTATGGCCCCTCTTTTCTCCTGAGTTAAAACAAAATGATTAAAACAAAATTTGAATCTATATTACCCTAGGATGCTTCCATTTAAATATGACTAATTATGGCTTTGCTGTTCTTGAGAAGATTTTTAAATATTTTTCCTTTATATTCCTATGTAAAACTTTGATAGCCCATTGTGACCCCACCCTACCCCGGGGGTCATGATTTAAACAAACTTGCATCTACCTACCTGACGATGCTTCCATATAAATATGACCAATCATGGCTTTGCTGTTCTTAAAAAGAAGATTTTAACAAATTTTTCCTATGTATTCCTATGTAAAACTTAGATCGCTCATTGTGGCCCCACCCTATCCCTGGGGGTCATGATTTGAATAAACTTCAATCTTCACTACCTGAGGATGCTTCCATATAAAATGACCAATCATGGCTTTGCTGTTCTTGAGAAGAAGATTTTTGAAGAATTCTGCTATATAATCCTATGTAAAATTTTGATCGTCCATTGTGGCCCCACCCTACCCCTTGGGGTTATGATTTGAACAAACTTGAATCTACACTACCTGAGGATAATTCCACATGAGTTTCATCTTTCCTGGCCCAGTGGTTCTTGAGAAGATTTTTAAAAGATGCCATTAATTTTTTACTTATTTGTAATTATTTCCCCTCGGAAGAGGGCATGGCCCTTCATTTGAACAAAATTGAATCCCCTTTACCCAAGGATACTTTGTGTCTAGTTTGGTTGAAATTGGCGCAGTAGTTCTGGAGAAAAAGATGAAATTGTGAAAAGTTTACAACGACAACAACAACAACGCCGGCGACAGACAATGGACAAATTTCGATCAGAAAAGCTCACTTGAGCCTTCAGCTCAGGTGAGCTAAAACACGAATTCATGTACGGCGAAAAGATTATAGAGGTTGTTAGTGAAATTAATTATTTAGGTATTTTATTTAGCGCCTCGGAATCATTCAAAAAAGCAAAACAAATAGACAAAGCAAATAAAGCAATATTTGAAATTCTTAAGAAAGGCCGTTTACATAATCTATCAATACGGTGTCAGTTAGACTTGTTTGATAAAATAGTTCAGCCTATATTGTTGTATGGATGTGAGGTATGGGGATTTTCAAACAGTGCAATTGTAGACAGAGTGAATATTAAATTTTGCAAATTACTCCTGAACCTAAAACAATCTACTCCTGATTGTATGGTATATAGTGAACTCGGTCGGCATCCTATGTCCATAGAAATAAAAACGCGTATTATTTACATATTGGTGTAAACTAAAACTTGGAAAAGAATAAAAAAAATTTCAAATCTACTGTTCAAATTACTATAAATTAAAAATTAAAATATTACAAAGATTGCTTGGATAAATAATGCGTCAAATATTCTTAACAATTGCGGACTTTCAAATATATGGGATAGTCAAACCTTTAATCCAAATTGGTTGAAATTGAGAGTAAAACTAACTTTACTTAATCAGTTTAAACAAAAATGGAATTCGGACGTTCAAAATTTATCAAAGACTTTAAACTATAGAATATACAAAGATGAACTAAAATTCGTAAAGTATTTAGACATTCTGTCCAGAAAAGATGCAATTAATTTTTGTAAATTTCGTACTTGTAATCATCATTTACCGATTGAAAGTGGACGTTGGCTAACTGAACCAAGAGAAACTAGATTATGTAAAAAATGTCATTTAAACGAAATAGGAGATGAATTCCACTATTAAATTGTACAACTATGATAGATGAAAGAAAAAAAATTATCGCAAAAGCAATTGCGGTTTAGAAATATAATTACATTTACAGAAATAATGAATTCTAAAAAAACAATCCTTTTTAAGAAAATTAAACTGTGTACATTTATTAGAAATATTAATAAAACGTGTTCCCCGATCTAGTGGAATACATAATTTTTCATTGTACTATTTGTCCATCTCCGTACTCACGCATGCTATAAAACCTGATTTGATTTGACACCATTGTTTAATATGTTTATCTCTGTATAAAATTGTAAAATTGTGATGAGATTAATAAATTCAGTTCAGGAAAATAATAAACTCTTATGAACCTTTTCAATAACCGTAAATAAGACAGATGGAATTAAAGCACCATTAAAAGCCTCCTGGCTTTTGTACAATGTAATTTAATATTAAATGATTATACATGATGAAAACAACAAAAAATATCTATGAAAATATATGGAACAGATTGGCCATTTGGTACCAAATTATTCAAAAGCATTAGAATAGCACTTTACGTCATATACTTATTCTTTAAAAGTATATAATCTATTAAAACTTTGTAACAATTGAAAAAAAAGAAAACAAATTAAACAAACAAGATTTAAATAAAAGAAGAAGGAAATATAACATGTCAGATGAAAAGGCTCTTGGGTTTACCCACATAAAATAATTTTATTACAAAAAATCAAACTTACATGGTAAAGAATATGATCATATCTAAACGTTCTCGAGATTAATTTTTTTTATCTTAGGGTGTACCTCTCAAGAATAGCGTAATTTTTATGAGAGGAGTAAGTTACTGTATTAATTTTTTCCCATGTATACATGCAACTATTCGCAGTGATACATGTATCACAGATTGTATAAAGATATAAATAATAAACGAATCACATTTTATACTGGAATGCTTTTAGGTACACACAATTACAGTATTAAAATAGAACAAGTAGATGATTATAATAAGTACAGACAAATTTAATATAACAAAAGAACAAGTAAACTTCACAATGGCATGATTATAAGTATTGTATTACAATATACCACTGGTCTACTATCAACAATGAAGAAAAGTATTATATATGTTCTATGAATAATAATGCTATAAACCGAATTATAATATAACAATAACAACATGAAATGTGTGATAACTTGTATCAACAATAAAGAAAAGTTTTAAATAAATTTGTTCTATGAATAACGCTATAAACTGAATTATATAATATGACAATATACCGTATATACTCGCCTTTAAGTCGGTTCCCTTACAAGTCTTTTTTATTTTTTCAGATTATTTTGGAGGAATTTGCCATTGACCCTATTAGAAGTCGCTGCGTTTTTTGCCGGAATCTGTACCCAATTTCAGATAAAAATTCTACAGTATTTACTTGTGTTCCAAAGTATATTTTGGGGTAGAACATTTATTTAATATTTTATCTTTTATTAACAGTTTATACAAATATAAGATCATTTGAATTTGTAAACACATATGTTATATGCATGATCTTCCTTTCCTGCATTAGATTAAGTTCCGATCTTTATAAACGATTATAGTTGGAGTTGTTACAATATTGCTATATTTCCTGTTCCAGAAAAATGCCAAACTTTTTAGGACTTACTTATAAGTCAGACATAGAATTTTGGATAAAAATTTAACTCCCAAAAATCCGACTTGCATGTAATGTATAGGCGAGTATATACAGTAATAACAACATGACGTGTGCTAACTTGTATTGCAAATTATACAAAACAGACTCGACGTGCAAATACTTTATAATTTATCTGTTGGAGTTTGCTGTTTGAATGATATTTATATATATTGCATGTAACATCAGCAGTACTTAAGGTCCCGTAAGTTAATTTGTTACCCTCAATTACACACAATACTAGTATCAACATGCAAATATAAAATCACATTCATACACTGTGTTAAGAAACACAATAAAACACCAAATATTTCAAATGCTTAAATGATGCCATAATAAAAACTATGATGTATTGCACATGTAAATATATTCCTCTTGTTACAATTTTCAGAATGATATCCACAGATATTATACATCATACACTGGAGTAACAGTTGGTATTTCTTTTTTAATTTATTGACCTATAAGATTCAAGTCTTCATAACATGAAAGTTTATTACTTTGTACTTTTTATATTATTATTTAATCAATATGTAATATACACAAAGTCAGAGAATTACATTATTTAACTGTATTGCTTGTAAAATTTCTCAATTTAGACGTGCTCCATGACCCAATTTCCGCAATTTTTAAATTTTCACTACGTTTGACATATATTATGACATATTTGAAATTTTAAACACAAATCATTTGAATTTATTGTTAAAAAATGTCTACCATATATGAAAATAGTACGATGTTAAGAAAAAAAAAAACTATGACAGAAGTCAGTAAACTTTCCAAACAACCCTCATTTATACATGTACATATATATTTTTACATAAAAAAAAACTTAGAATACCTACTTATTAATGCACTGAATAGTGCAAGATTTTCTTTTACAATAAATCTTTAATATACCTTAAAATATTTCCTTTAATATTTAATATCTCAGATTTTCCTTCTGATCACTTCTCTTTCTTTCTTTTTTTTTTTTTTTTTTTTTTTTTTTTTTTTTTTTTTTAAGTCTTTTCAAGAGATCTACTGGTATTCACATAATTAGGAGCCGAATCAAAAATACAATTGAATAGACAATTAAAAGAAAATAATACACATTATTTATTAATTTACTTGACTTTTCTGACTGCAATAAACATGTAAAATTTCTTGTTAATTTTGAGACTGATTTTTTCTGACATCTTACATTAGATGTCACATTGCAAAAGAAATTTACAAGAAGAACCAAAAAAATGCCAGTTATTACAAAGTGGCTGAGGAAATCAAGAACTTCTCTATCATCTCTCTCACCTGTTAAAATATATGAGATTAAAGAAGCACAATAGAACTTATTAGATGAGGTTAAACTATAATTTATGTAATCAAGTGCAACCAATTCTCTTATTCTTAAATGTATTGCCTCTAAACTAGATTTATTTGCCGGAATATCATACCAGCTATTAAGTTCAACTCCTTGTTTGAAATCAAAAAAAGTATTATCAAAATTTGAAAAATCAACTATGGCTTTCTCACAGAAGATATTAAATGGCCCAGTTATTGTGAGGTGAAGAACGGTCATGGATTGGTTGTTTGCCTCCAGTGTTAGAAAGTGATGATAATACTCATAAAATCCTAGTTGTCTTCTTCTTACTCGGAAGTGAGATCCAAAGCCTATTTGTCCATTTTGAATTAGTTTTCTTAGACTGTCCAAATTCTCTATTTGCATATTGTTCTGTAAAATAATATTCAGAGATCATAATCTTTCTTTATTCAAAGTTTATACTAACTATCATACATGTGTAAACCAGAGTAAAATCTCAACCTAACTTACCAAATTCAAATATAATACACGTTTTAAATGCTTTAATTTTCATGCATATTCAATTCTCTTTACAATATATGCTATAAACTTGTGTTCATTTTTGAAGGTGGAAGACTTCAAATGAGTGATGGGATTGATCGTACATATCTCCTCATGCTTGTACACTGCAGTAAGAAAATAGACCAACCATGCTTATATAAATCTAAATGCTTTGCATTGTCTTAAGACAAATGATATATAATATGGTGAATCAGATATATTTACATCCACTGAATATTGTCACCTCTCTTTCTCATGAAAACCAATTAACATTAATCAATGGACTAACTCTAAAGTAATTAGATTTGGCTTTTTAAAGCCATATACGATTTGGGTTATGTATTTGTCAGCAATGTTGCAACTGTTCATCCCTCTATTAACAAACCCCGGTTTTTTTGTTGTTTTTTTTTTTGCTACTTACATCTGGCTTTTTTCCCAAGTGTACCTCTGTTTCATTTTCAAAACTTTCTTCAGTATCAGAAAGTAACACATCATTGACATCTGCGAAGCAGAAACACACTTTTAATATCAAATGAGAATACGCTGATGAATTATTATTTGATATACATGTATTTTATTTTTTGCTTTCTATAGCTTTTACTCTTTTCACACCATATGCACAGAATAAAATATATGAATATCTGCGGAATGTATATCAAAAGAACAGCTTGAAATCTTACATTACCAAACCCACTTAAACACGCATAGTAGCTTTGATTATGAAATCTCTGGAGATAATTGTATTTTTTCTTAAAACTCCCATGAATACATCTGTACTTTGGTTCTCGACTGTAAGCATACTCACGTGATATGAAAACCTACTCTGTCTTGACATGCTTATCCCTCTATTGTACTAAGACCGACCCATTCTTTTCATCTTTATTCATAAAACGCAGTTTTATTTCTCAAATCGCAGTCAGGTAATCTGATATTTACTTATTTAATTGTAAATGATACTGAGACGTTTTGTTCCATTGGTGTGTTATGTACAATTAAGATATGTCAAGGATTTTTTGAGAAGTATATTCATGGGAGTTGAAAACCACAAGCAATCAATTAATTATCAAAATTCGGTTATGTAGTTTTAAGTAGATAATTATTATTTCATTATAATCAACAACTAACAAACCTATAGATTTATTATCTACCTGTAACAGGAAAGGAGAAAATGCATGGCTGGACCGGGAATCAAACCCGGGACCCCTGCATCACTAGTCAGGTGCTCTACCGACTGAGCTACCCAGGCCGATATCCACGGCCCAACCCATTACATACTTATATAAACGAAGCCAAAATTGCGATGATATGAATGACAAGTAGCGTCGACCACACGTGAAAAGAATGTATACCATGCAATACACGTACTAAAGATAGTTAAGTGTATTCATCTGGACTGGATGTAAACAGTGTACCCCTACCTGAAATTAAGTTATATATCTTACATATGATCTTATTTTCGGTAAAAGTCGTATTCCACAAAGGTGCATATATCAGAGTATATGCAAAAATTAGTGTAAAATTCGGATATTTATTTTTTGTCAATCTACCGACGGGCCGTTTGGCACATCATCCTTTGTTCTAAAAATATTACTTGACACATAATATTATTATATTAAATAACCCTTGCATATAATAATGAAAAAAAAAATCCCGAGAAAAAATATGCATGGATGTGAATTAGACAAAGTGTACATTTGAAGAATTTTCTTCTAAATATCCTTCCACCACAAGAAATAGTCCCTCATAAATTTTATATCTTTATCATTTTTGAACAGTTTTTAAATTAAATAATATTAATTTGCATTGTTTAATTCAAATATGTTATAAAGATGGCAATATAATTGATAATTTTGACATTACAGGTTCTGACCAAACTTCTTTCAAAAGCTGACAAGTGACAAACCTTTAAGTGAATGCACTTAAACAATCTACAGTACGTTTGCTCATTTTTATAAAAATCACGTTAGAGCTGTCTATATTACTCTAATAAATGATCATCACATACCAAAAACGATGGCATTTACCGTGTTCACGCATGAGTGCCCTAAGCAATCCCTGACCAACTTTACATTATAATACTAATGCATTAATTTTTGAAAACCTTATGATAATTTTAAATTCACTGTACTCAAACTGATTTTAAATTCCGCTCACAGTTTGGTGCTCTTTTACTGGGCTATAAGGCTAACATACTTTATATCCATTACAAGCGGCGTCCACTTTATTAACTGAGCAAGTTTGATGATTCTCTTGTACAGTGCAATAAATTGGCATAATTTGACAATAAAATTCCATAAGGAAGTAACATATGTTTGGTTAATGACACACCTTCCAAAAATGCATCAACCGAAAATGTTTGCTAGTTCTATGCCTCAGAGTTTGCATAAAAAAACTAAGAGATGGACAATTGGAAAACAACACACTACATGTAGTATCACTATAAGGATAGGTGAGGGATGAGCAAATAAAAAGGCCAAAAACCATCAGAAAAACAACTTTCACTTATCTTTTAAAATTCAAAAACTTTTAACTTTAATGAAAATATTTAAAAAATCTAAGGACCAAATCAAAGGCTGGCAGTAATTATGGCAGAAGTAAGTAACATCAATAACATGATCTTACTTTCTAGTGATTCCATCTTCCAACTTGTCTCTTCTGCCTCTAGGTCAATAAACAGATTCTCAAGTGGTCTTAGATTTTCCATTGTTCGTGTTTCAGTGGTTTGTGTTGTTCGACTGCTTGACCTTAAATCTTAAAGGAAAAAGGAGGGAAAATATGTTCTCATTTTAGATGGAATGTTCAATAAATGTTGAATACACAGTACATAATATTAACTTAATATATTACCAATCACAAATGATAATTTATATTAGTGTATTTACATTGGTGTGCCACTTACTATCTAGGATATTTTTGTATAAATCACTTCTCAAACTGCATAAAATATACTTTTCTACTTGGTAAACTTACACGTATGCCTTTCTCCTTGTAACAATGATACAATTATAAAAAGGTAACATTTTCCAATCAACAATAAAAAACATACCCCTTTCATTCTCCATAATTCTGTTTTCTGTCAATTGCAATTCAAGTTCATGCAAACTGTTCTTGATTCTCTTCTTCCGTTTTTTGTCTTCAAAGTCTATAACAAGAACTAAATCATTTTATAGAAAGTGTAATAATTTACATGCAATGCAATCTGTGCTACATAATGGAAACAAAAGCTGACATATGTATAACTATATACTATGAAATTGGCTTATTCTTTAATATTTTGTGTGATTTTGACAACCAACACAAGACTCACATTGGAATATTTTGAAGCCCTAATGTTTAGAATTAATTTGCACAAAAGATTTTAGTTGGGAGGTTTAGCAGACATATTTGTTATTTCCATGTAAAAAGGAGAAGAATCTTCTAAATGAGAAGATGTAACATTGAAAATACTGCTTCACATGTGACATTAAATTTTTCGGAGATCACCTGGCAAACTGAATACTTTATCAAGTCCATCTTTGCTAGCCAGATGTTCTACTCTCAAACCAGAAGCCTATCGTACTACAAAAGTTGGGAATTTATTCCGTGGTGTGGTTGGACTCAACTGATATCACTTGACCATGTAGTCAATCAGCAAATATATTGCAAAGCTTTAGTCATTCATAATATCTCCACGTGGAATGTGGTCCAACATGGTATGAAAAGCTCACATAAACAATGATCTGTTAGGTATCAGAATGCTCATTCTATAAACAGTATCTTACCTTAAGTTGATATAGATATAATGTGATCTCGTGTATACTATAGAATCACTATCATTCCTTGGGGGAGGGGGGGGGGGGGGCGGTGTCAAAGTTTGTTGGTAACCAAATTTTAATTGTTCGTGGAGACGTAATTTCATGGGTAACTTGTATGTTTTAATAAGATAGATTGATAGCTCTTCTGTGCTCAGTGTATGTGTGTGTCAATGTTTGTAGGGATGTAAATTCTGGGGTGTGGGTTACCCATGAAATCCACGCACATCAATCCCCCACAAACACTGGTAATTCCACAGTACATTGCCGATTGACTTAGACCTTAATATCAAATAATCATTCCTCGATTCCTTTTGTTGAATATTCTGTAAATGTTTCAATTTTAAAGTTCTCTTATTTTTGTCAATGATGAGACCTATGCATATAGAGATCATGACTTTTACAAGGCACAATAGGCTCCTCTTCTGAGAACAGAAGAGTATATATTTACGAAACACTTGCCATACAATGATACTTCATTGAAAATCAAACAGGTATCATATTTACCTTTCTCCACCTCACTCATTTTGACATTTTCCATAACTGAAAAATTAAAAAAAATCTAATTCATTGAGAGGAAAACAATCATATCTTATTTTTCATTCACTATGAGATTATTACATAGATTCAAATGATTATTGAAAGGCATTATATCACACATTTGAATATTTAATCAACACATTAAGAACTTATGAGTTAGGCGTTACTTTGTGCACTTAGGCTACATGGAAATATCTATTAGATTGTATTTTTTTCTTAATTTTATGCTTCAATTTCTATATTTTGCTTTATAAGAATTTACTCACCACTGCAGAGGTTGTCAACAGTATCATCAAATAGGGGGTCATTTCTTTGATGAGAGATGTGAATGTCCTCCATAGGGTAGTCTTTACTACAATCAGAGATTTTGTCGATGGTGTCTTCCTCCATTGGGGTGTCTTTCATTTCAGATAATTCATCTTCATGAATAACTTTATTACCATCAGATTTGGTACACCAGCTTTTCTCTTTTCCAAATTAGAAATGCCATGTTTATCTATAAATATTGATTCAGAGGTACATTGTACATGTGCAAATGAATGTCACCTTCCAATAGCATCTTATGTACAAATTGTTTCAATTATAAGAACTAACTAATATGTACATGATGTAACCAAATTATTATAATACATTCAAAAAGAAAAGAAAAATAAGTGCTCTAGCTCTAAATCTTGTGAGATGTATAAATTTCATTGTTGTAAAAAGAAATCACTCTTAAAGATATCAAGAGGCCCAAGGGCCTTAACAGTCACCTGAGTATAATACAACACTGTAAATGATCCAAGGAATGGTAATTTATAATAATTAAATAACACAAAATAAACTGAAACTCAAAATACAAGAAATATAGGATGATCAGGTGTCAACAAAATACTTTATCTGATAATCAGCAACAACTCAAAAACTTGCCTGTACAATGTATATGCCAGTGCTATCTATACACCATCACTATCCCTGTACATAACAAGTGCTTTCACATACAACCCAGTATTCACGGCATACACCCTGGTCATTAGCCTCTCTTGGTCTTTATATAATAGTTCATGTACATATGTAAGCAGGGTTTTTAAAAAGATTAGAAACAGATGGTACTTTTACCAAAATCAAAGTTCTGAAAGTACTGAATCACCGATGCACCGTGACAGACAAAAACAGATAGCAATAGGTCACCTAAGTGACTCGGGTGACTCGGGTGAATTAATAAAGGATATTTCTATAATTTTCTCAGGGTTTTGAATGGAAAGCACTTCATACATGTACTTCAAGGATGGTTCTGAATCATCTTTTCTTTCTTTTTATTGTCCCCTCCCCCCTACTTCACTTCATACTCCTAATTTATTTTAAATTTAACCTCGTAACTATTTCTCATAACATTTAGAAAATGAACTGCGATATAAATAAGAGGCCCATAGACCACAATGCTCACCAGAGTCACCTTGGCCCCCTGTTCTTTATTACATGTTTTAGAAAAAATCAAAATATTTTCCATCTTTATACACATGAAAAATTCTTACCTGAACTTGTTGCCCCACCTTAACCCAAAAGGGTCATGCAATGCTATTTTTTGAAAAGTTTTTTTTTCTAAAATTAAATTCCTCTTGAATTCCTTTTAAAATGTTGATCCCCTATTGTGGCCCAAACTTACCCCCGAGGCCATGATTTGAACAAACTTGAATATGCACTTCTAGTGTATATTGCATACTGAGAAATCATTAATTTTCAAGGGGTTTTATTTTCGTTGTTTTCGTGGTATACAGAGACAAATTAATTCTTGTCCTCCATGAAATGTTTAATGCCTACCAACTCCACGAACCAATTTTTTTCCTCAAACCTTGAAAATTTGACCCCTTGAAAATAAGTGATTTTACTGCATTATTATTCCTAATCATAACCTTGCTGTTCTTGGAGAGAAGATTTTTAATTATTTTTCCTAGATATATTCTCATGTAAAACTTTAACCCTACTGTGGCCCTACCCTACATCAGGGGCCATGACGTGAACAAACTTCAATCTGTTCTATCTGACTGATTACAGATTAATGTAACTTATCAAGGCCATGTTGCTCTTGAAAACAAGATTTTTAAACATTTTTCCTATATATTTCGATGCAAAACTTTGATCCACATTGTGGTCCCAACCTACCCCCAGGGAGGGACCATGGTTTGAACAAACTTATATCTGTACTACCTGAAGTTGATTGCACCTTTTATGACTAATCATGGCCCTGCTGTTGTTAAGAAGATTTTAAAAGTTAACGTTTTTTCCTATATATTCAAGTGTAAAACTTTGATCGCCTATTGTGGCCCTACTTTACCCCTGGGGCTATGATCTGAATAAATTGAATCTACACTATGTCAGAAAGCTTTCACATGTTTCATCTTTTCTGAATTTTTTTTAAATAACCTTATCAAATTTTCACTATTTCTTAATCATCTTCCATTGAAAGAGGCATGGTCCTTCATTTGAACAAACTTGAATTACCTTTACACAAGGATGCTTTGTGGCAAATTTGTTTGCAATTGGTCAGTGGTTCTACAGAAGATGTAATTGTGAAAAGTTTACAACAATGAAGACGCTCCATAAGACAATGCACAAATTTTGATCAGAAAAGCTCACTTGAGTCTTTGGCTCAGGTGAGCTAAAAATAACTCTTACGTGATGACTCAATTTCCTCTTGGTCCTGACTGGAAAACAAATCATATTTACAGGATGGTTCTGAAACACCTTCTTCAGAGCAATCTGTGAAGAAACCAATCATTCATTTAATTATACTGTATACCGTATATACTCACCTATAAGTCGGTTCGCCTATTAATTGACTGTATATTTTTATGGGTAATTTTAGAGGAATTTGCCACTGACCCGCTTATAAGTTGGTACTGTTTTTTGCCAGAAAGTGTTCCAATTTCAGATCAATATTTATTGTATTTACCTGCATTTCAGAGTATGTTTTGGGTATGATATCGATATTTGATCTTTTATTCATGTTTATTTATTAACAATTTATCCATAAATAAGATCATTAAAATTTGTGAAGACTTGCATGTAATGCATTTTATAGCTTTAGATCTACCTTTCCAACATGTCCCCACAATTGTCAATGATAATCATCAGAGATTACATAAATACCATAGTTCGTCTTCAAGAAAAATGCTGATGTTTCCGTGACTTGCTTATAAGTCAGACATAGAGTTTTGGACCAAAATTTACTTCCCAAAAATCACATAGGCGACTACAGTGGAGCCTCATTTATCCAGACTCTTTGGTTCCCAGTCAAAATCGTCCGGATAGGTGAAGCGTCCGCATACCTGAATTGCCTAGATTTTAGTAATATGGTCTTCCATACCATTGGCAATAGTGAGGAATGCTGCTTTATATCAATAGTTTAAAAACTTTAATATACGTACCACTCAATAACACTTGTTTAAATAAAATAAAAAAGTACATTGTCATTGGATGAAACATTGTTTATATGGCCATATTAATTATTTCTGCTTCCCAGTTTCTAATGAATGAACTTTCCCTAGCCAACTGTCTGTAGAGCTGGTAGAGAAACAAACTGTTGGTACAGTCTTATTTCACTACGAACGCTCATCCATGCTAAATGTGACATTAACTGCACATGTATATATATGTGCGCTAATCATCCCAAACGAGATCGCATTAGCGATTGCGTAATTTTGAATGTGATTTTATAAATGTCATCAAATTACAGAATCCGTTTTGTGTATAAAATACTGTGCATAAAAAAAACTCTGATGTCATGTCTAAGAAGCAATACATAAAACCAATGTTACGACTGTATTCTAACAGTAAGCATGGTAAGTGAAATACATTAATTTTGCCGACTATGAAAAAATTATTGACATATAAAATTATTTTCCTTAATCAAAACGTCAGTGAAGCGAGAGTCTCGTGCATAACCTATCGACCTATAATCAACCTTGCTGCAAGTCATTGATAACAGGTCACAGGTGATCATCTTTAAAAAACGTCAAACAGCCCGGGTGTTTTTACAACAATTAACACCCAGCTCAAGAAATTTGGGCAGAGTTGATAGACCAATTAAAAAATTACCGTCCGGGACCAAAATATAATGTAAAAATGCATTTTGTGGTGAAAAAAACAGAAACGGAACGTGGAATTCCAGATAAACGAGACAAAAAGAGGTTAAAAAAATTCCTTTCCCATGAAAAATCGTCCGGAAGCTGAGGCGTCCGGATATCTGAGGGTCCACTGTATATACGGTATATAAACATATATGCATCATGATGAATGATTTCAAAAACTTTCGTCTCTAGATAAGACTTAAAGCCAACAGCCAAAATGAAGAATCTCCTCATAACACTGCTAATTTAAATACTACAATTAGAAACATTCCTGAGTATATGCCAGAAAAGATATGCATGACAAAGCTGTGATATGATAAAATTCCCTCCAATTTCATTACATGAGGAAGGTATCAAAATAAGCAAGGTACATATATTACCATTTATGATGTCAAAATGACCCTGTTGTAGCCGCAAATGAAGCCATCTTTGAGAATTTAGTCCACTAGGGAGGCTTTGTTCTGATCTCGCTCTTACAACCTGTAATACCTCTTCATGGCTGCCATAAGATGTCACATAAATGGTAATCCCATATAAGTCAGCCGCAGCCTGAACTATGGGCTCTTCTGCCCATACATGATCTCCCCTATGACTGCTGTTAAGAGATAATGATATTTGGCACCAGTCACCTAAGCAAGTGTTTAAAGTGGTGAAATTTTGTGAACTGTAACTTTGAATACATCATTTAATATCTTAAAGCAGAAGAAGCATCTGTTTACTATTCATTTAAGAAGATTATATTTCTCCAGAATGGGCAATTCCAATTTTGTGAATGCTTATATTATAAATGTACATTAATATCCACTTAAGCATCTGTGCATTTTTTTTAATTGTTTACAGCTCATTTGTAGATATTTTATACATGTTATTAAGGAAATTGATGCATAAATAGCAAAAAAAAAAAAAAAAAAAAAAAAAAAAAAAAAAAAAAAACAATTTCCTTAACAGAGAGTCAAATTTAGGAAAATGTATTTATAAATATTCCATAGATCAAAGCAAGAGATGAAGCTTAGCTGAGAGACTTTTTTTCAAAATTATCTCAAAATAGATAGATATGACCTAAATAATTTAACAATTAATTTTTATGGTTGCCAGTGTAACACAGTGTAACAAAGCAAAATATGTTGCAAAGACTGGGTTAATGCTACTATCTACTTGAGATAGTACGCTATGCTACTTGAGGAAAAGCATGAATATTCAAGACTGCCATAAAATCATCCTAAGGAGCTTGCAACACCAACAACATAAGAAAAAAATGGGATTAATTGCTACTTTGCATTTTAACCAAGGAAACAGCGTACCAATGATTTAAAGTGATATTATATAATATATATATTTTTGTTCGCTATCATACTTTAAACAGTTGACATACTTTAACAATGCAACAAATCTGATTCACCGCAACTCGTTTGTCTGCAGGAAAATCATCTGTAAAAATGTCAATTTTTCACAGAAAACAACATTTCACTTTCAAAAGTAAGTTTGATGTGTATTTTAACAATCACCAAAAGCTTGCCGAAAATAAATAGTTCGATCACTGGAAGATTTCGGAATACCTTCATGTTGTCATTTTCTAGTTCCGAATACCCATTATAAACACTACAATGTGTTCGTATTCTGTTGTTTTCTTCATTGTAAACGTGACTGGTATTTCTCTTTATCCTTTGGAAATACCACTAACGTACTGGTAAGCAATTATTTTAACTTTTCCTAGGCATGTCAATTGATAATGTCTAGGACAGATATTTTTAATTTAGGGTCGAATTGCATGGGAACCGCTTAGGTATTCGGAACTCGCCGGCTTATTCTTAACTGGTAAAATGTTAACCTATGATAACTTGCTAAAATAAAAGTTTATTTGAAAGGCTGAACTTTTATGAAACAACATTTAATTCCACAAGTCATTAAACTACTTTGACAAACAACTTAGATTTTGAAATAATGCTATCATATATTTGTAGCAACACCGAATTGTTCCCTATTCAGAACTGGTCAAACGACTGTATACATTTTCCTTTCTTAAAACCAAAAAATAACAAGTATTAGCTTTCCTAAAAAGCTTGTCTGACTTGAGCAAATTTATTTTTACGTAAAGAATCAAGAAATGTTAAATACAGTGTAATCAACATAAGTCTGAGTCATCCCCCCCCCCCCAATAATTTTGCCGATTTATATACATAGCTATTTTGTGATTGTGTCACCTAAATCATGTAAATATTAACTTTAATTCTGATAACTCTGAAATTTCTTCCAACAGGCCTGTTCATGGATACAAAGATATAACCAGTGCTTTTGAACGAAAAAGTAACAACACATAAAAATCTAAACATCAACTGGTGAACAATTTTGATAGTTAAGAAATGTCTTATTTAAAAAAAATAAACGAAGCTAACATCTTTGCATTTAAGCAAAAGAATAGTCAACATCTATCCTTCAATTTGATAATTTTTTAACCATGTTATAGTTACATTATAGATATAAATTGGTTATTGGTAAATATTTACATTTCCAATGTCTTTGTCCGAGATAAAATTTCAAATAGTAAAAATACGTTGTTTCAATCTACATAAATCTACTGGTTCATTGATAGGCGTGGTGAAAAAAAAAAACATGTGCGGGGCGGGACAAATAGAGACAGAAGCAGGGCTTCTAGCACGTGAATTTGCAGAATCAAGAGCATGTAAATATAAGGAATAACTGTCAGATTTTTTGGTTTCATGACGATGATTAATCGATTGGCTTGCGTGATAATTTTATGCATAAACGCCTTCGGCATTTATGCAAATTATCACGCAAGCCAATCGATTGATCACATCACGAAACCAAAAAATTAGACAGTTATTCCTTAAATACACTCAATTTTTAATTCATGAGGGGTGGAAATCAAACATCTGCAAGTTATGAATATGTTTAGATTTATAAAAATTCTAAATGTAGAGAGACTTCGTATGCATTGAAAACAAATATCCATTAGTTAATCTGATAAAGATAATCGAGAAGTGTTGACCTGATCAGCTTCATTCCTTCTGTTTTGCTGGACAGGAATGATATGCATTCGAGAATGGCCAAATGTTATGTAACCTGTAATGTATAATGTGATAATAATGACATCAGCTCTGATGCTCTGGCTTGTTTGGGTGTTTAGCATGTTTTCTTTACTTCCCATGCTCTCCAATTGATAGTTAAGATAGTATGAAGTTTCCAAGATCGATTATCACAAGAATTATATTGAACGACTTGATCAACAAGCCTTGGCTAAATCTAGTACTGTCTGACGCCATGACGTCAGACAATAATGGAGAAACCTGTAAATTTAAAACCTGGATATATCATGATATATTGCAATATTTTTCTGAAATATTGTGATGCATCGTGATACTTTTTTCCTCACAATACAAAGAACTATTACTTCATGAATAAAAAATATAGATGAATAAATATTGGAAACAAGAGGCCCATGGGTCACAAAGCTCATTTAAGTAATTATGGCCAAGCTGTTCTTCAACAGCAGATTTATTTCCCTATCTATTCCTATGTAAAATTTTGATCACATATTGTGGCCCCACACCATCCACCAGGAGTCCTGATTTGAACAAACTTGAATCTACACAACCTGAAGAGGCTTCCATATGAATATGACTAATAATGGCTTTGCTGTTCTTGACACGAAGATTTTTAAACACTTTCCATATATATAACTATGTAATACTTTGATTGCCCATTGTGGCCCCATCCTACCCCTGGGGAATAATGTAAACAAATTTAAATCGACACTACCTGAGTATGCTTCCAAATAAATATGACTAATCATGGCTTTGCTGTTCTTGACACAAAGATTTTTAAAAATTTTTCCTATATAATCCTATGTAAAACTTTGATTACCCATTGTGAGCCAATCCTATTCCTGGGGGTCATGATTTGAACAAAATTGAATCTACACTATCGGAGGATGCTTCCAAATAAATATGACTAATCATGGCTTTGCTGTTCTTGACATAAAGATTTTTAAAGATTTTTCCTTTATAATCCCATGTAAAACTTTGATCACCCATTGTGGCCCATCCTACCCCAGGGGGTCATGATTTGAACAAAATTGAATCTACACTACCTGAGGATGCTTCCATATAAATATGACTAATCATGGCTTTGCTGTTTTCACGAAAATTTTTAAAGATTTTTCCTATATATATTCCTATGTAAAACTTTGATCGCCCATTGAAGTGATTCATTTTGATGTGTGTCCTGCGTAAATTATGCGTAAAATTTGCTCAGGACGCATGGTTTCAATAAATGTGCATCTCATTGGACACAATAAGATTAGAAAGACATATGTATAGTTTTCATCGTTTTCGGTATTTAACTAAATCATAAATCAGCGATATGCATCGTTGTAAATGATTTGAAGGTATGCATACTGGCCTACAATAGGTCAGGTTTCACACCTCACTGTTACTGCAGTTAACAAGCAATTATCAGAAAATATTTGCAAACTCCAGTCATCATAGTTTAATTATTTTGTCTTCTTTCAAAATATTAAATTTCTGATTGCGCACGTGGTTGAATATTAGTTAAGTGTTATCATTCTAATATTTTGATCCTATAAGTATTAGCTGACTCTTTATTTTTCCAACTATATTTCATTTTTTTTTTTTTTTACCTTTAATACTTTACTTCATTAAATGTTTAATTTAGTCTTGAACTGCTGGTGTACATCCGTACATTATGTATGGTGCACTATGTAGGATATGGTACAATATGTGAGATTGTAATTACGATCTAAAAATAGAACCAAAGTGCATGGTTGAAAATATAATATTTTCATACCACAAAATCAATTAATCTTACTTTCAATTGATAATAGGAATCTGGAAACACTTTATGCTACAATAGAATGACACCTTTGTGTAATACCCTTTTATGGTTCACCAGAATTTCCTCTGTCATGTGGATTTAAGTCTGGACGCATTGATTTTGTTATGGGACTCATTGTCATTATTAAAAGGAGTCCCCAGGACCTATGATAACCGTTTTCAAAATGAATCACGGCCATTTTGGCCCTACCCTATCCCCCAGGTCATGATTTAAACAAACTTGAATCTACACAACCTGAGGATGCTTTCATATTAATATTACTAATCATGGCTTTATTGTTCTTGAGAAGAAGATTTTTAAAGATTTTTCTTAAATATTCCTATGTAAAACTATGATCGCCCATTGTGGCCCCACCATACCCCTGGGGGTCATGATTTGAACATGATTCATTTCTATTGGTACTCAGTCCAAGAAAAGGTCTAATGAAACCAAAAATTAGAAACACATGTAATTATTCACTCTTAACTTAGACAAACCTTAAATATCCTGCATAATCCATACTTCTGTCATCAATCATATGTGCATACCGATCCTCTCTGTCTGACATGAAGTTGATGATGGCCTGACGTATGTATCTGTAATTGTCTTGGCTACCATACATATAGCGTGATAAAGATCGGTAAAAGCAGTTTCCATCTCCTACAATATTTCCTCCAAAGGACACAACACCTAAAGAATATACAGGAGTCCTTGTCAATTAAATTATTTACTTTAGTTTCACATAAAACTTGCATGTGTGAAGGGAAAAAATCTTATTGCAAGGAATCCGGTGAATTACATGTACTGTGAGATTCTTATTTTGCTGTTACATGTACCAGCTATTAATATTTGAATGCAAAATAAGAAACAGACATACAGACAAACAAAGAACACTGTTACTTTTAGGTTTGTTATGGATTGTCTACTGCACAGAAATATATCGGGCTGTTCAATTTCATAGATGGCGAGGGAAGCCAAGCTGTCTATGAGATTGACCAACCTGATATCTTTCTGTAGACAGTCAGTAACAAACTTAATAATATGTTATTCATTTTCTCAAGGACAATAAAATGTGAGACATATACATGCACAAAAACATCTACTCCTAATATCAAGATGGTTAGATGTCCGCCATATTGCTGGACATAAATTCCTGGACACAAGAATATAGCTGGCAGTGACCGGTTACTTTTAACCCCTGAAAGTGCGACATTTCAGCCCAAGAAAAAATAAACTACAATATCTGTTTATACAGAAACATATAAAAAAAATTCATGATAGGAAGAAAATGTCTTTAAAAACACAAAATGAACAGTTTCCAGAGAACAATTTTAACATCTATCGACATTTCAAATTAATAAAAGTAAAAGAATATTTATCATTATACTTTCATGTTGTAATACTTAAATCTTATTGGTTTAGACGCATTCAACAATTCGTAATGTTACCCTCAGCAATAGCAACACACTTGAGAACGGGTAATACAACGATGTCACATGCATGTAATTTATGCAAGTACGGTTCGCCACAGATTTCTCAAAAATTTGTGCGTTTGAAAGAAGCCTAATAAATCTGACATCAATCGAAGCTTTTGTCCGATATAAAGGTTGACTGAAAAAAACAAATTTAATGTCAGAGACGAATAATGAGATTATTGATTGTGAGTGCAGAAATAACGAAACTTTAGATAATAAGATGATAAAGATAAAACTTTAGATAATAAAAGACTCTCTGAGTATTAAACAAACAATAAAGAGGTCGGTGAATTTTTTTAAGCTTTCTTCTTGAGAAAAACACAAGCAGGGAGTTTGAAAGCTGTTCAAAACGTAAACTTAACAACGATCTCGGATTATTTATTTATTTTATTTATTTTATTTATTTATTTATTTATTTTTTTGGCTGACATCATATATCAATAAGACATTTTGTATAATAAAATAAATAATGCATTTTTTAGGGTAACAGTTGAAATTGCAGACACCTTCTGAAAACTATTGTCAACCTCCGCTGACGCGTCGGTTGACAATGGTTTTCATTGGGGTGTCAATTTCAACTGTTACCCTCAAAAACGTGCACTATTTATATAATGTTTCACTACATCATGATAATAAAACAATTTTACTGTTCTCTTACTGCTTTTTGATGCAAAAAGGGGTTGAATATTAGAATATAAATGGTTAATTATAACTTACTTTCTTCTTGTGGAATTGGCTTCACAGAATGTGGTTCTGTGTGCTTACCTGCATCAGCACCAGTACTCAACAAAACCAGCAGTAGAACAGCTTTAATGAGGTGATTTTTGGCCATGGTGATCGATGAAATCTCCAACACAAGCCAACCTGTAATGATGGGAATATAGAAACCCTTATTTACTACATGTATTTTTCAATGCAATACATGTATAAAGAAATTGATACTACAGGCATAGTATCGGAGTGGGTGGGGGATAGGATGGGGAAACTGGCCCCTAATTTTTTTCTTTTTTTTCTGGAGAAAAATAGAGTAAGCCCCCCCCCCCCCTTCACAAATACACAAAATAGGTTTTTTCAGCTTTTTAGTGCTTGTCAAAAGTTTTCAGCATTTTTTTTTTTTTTTTGCTTATTAACAATTAGAGGGTGGGTGGGGGCTCGCCCTGTCCTATATTTTGAAAAATGATGATAAATTCCTGTACCAGAATAAAATCACAAAAATTGTTTGGCTGACTTGCAGAGCATATTAAATTAAATGTTGTATTTAATGTTTTTATAGTCCTTCAAAAAAGACCGAGTGACCCGAACTCATTAATTTTCTGTACAATGTTCAATAAGTACATGGTCTGTAAAATCACATGCATCTGACAAGTGCCAGTTTCTCCTAGGATATACTTTTTTTCCCAAATAATTAACATTTTCCAATTGTTCTTAAGATATCAAAGTTAAATTCCTCCCAAATTGGATGAAAATGGTTGCTTTTAAAATATGAGTGAAAATACTTGTCAATCACAATATGTTTCTTTTGAGTCTAAGTAGTATGTTGTTTTAATTATTGCTACTTCATATATTAGCATCTTTTTCAAGGTATTTTCAATTGGACTAGTTTTGAGCAACTTGATGCTAAATATTACATATGTTGTGAAGAGAAGGACTTTTTTGAAAGATACCCTGTGCTTTCCTACTAGGATTTAGTCTGGTAAATGGACTCAAATGTGGTTTGAGATACAGACAGGATTAAATTGAAAAAGGTAATTGTAATTGAGTGTAATTAATTACAAATTTTCAAGGAATTGGAAGTAATTTGTAATTGAACATTTTTTCAATTACAAGTAATAATTATTTAATTAATAACATTGCAAAATGACATGTAATTACAATTACATGTCATCTAATTTTACCTTTTTAAATGTAGAATTCTAATCGTAATTTCTTTTTCTTTCTTTTTGCTGTGCTAAGATTATTATTATTCATTAAAAAGTGTATCTAAATTAAAAATTACATGTAATTTATTTTATTGTTGGTTGGAATAAAGTATACTTTTTAAGAATTCACATAATTATGCTTCAATCTTCTGCCCTGGATGTAAGCACATTTGTGTAAGTGTCTAGTATATTATGTAGCAGGAATGAATTTGTTGTATACATTTATGCCTTGTATTTTAAATATTACGGCACTATTAATGTTTTAATGCATGTATTTGTGTACTGCCTTATCCTCCCATATCATTAGTTTATATTAACAAACCTTTTCAGTATTAGCACGCGTTGCTTCTATCAACTCCTTTTAAGTATATAATGTTTATATTTCAAGTATCTAAATTTTCATTGGCTATCAATACGAAAGTTAACCTTTTGGGTTTTACTAATTTCAGTCGAAGTTCATACCCTTGGGGTGTATTCACTATATTTTAAGTTAAAGTTTCTATTGTTTCCAAAGAGTATATAAAACTTTGTAACTGTTAGACATATGGGGGAACTTGGAAAGCATTAATTTGCTGTAAGTTTTCTCACTTCAGCTTCATAAAGGTTTATTAGGTATTTAACAGGTTGTACCACCATGTTAAAATAAGATATTAGGCATTTTGACTAAATTGTTGTCATCTATTGTTCCTGTTAAATTTATTAGGCCATAAATCTAAAAGTTAGGAGTTAGGTTTAAGGATATTCCTAAATAAATAAGGTTGTTTTTTTTAAATTACCCTAGGTCTTTTCTCCCAGCTAGGTTGGGTTAGCGTTTCCATATGCTAGTTTGGGGGGGGGGGGGGATTTTTACTAGTTATTAGGGATGTCAACGAGTACCCGATTAACCACGTACTCGACGATCGAACTTCCGAGTATCGAATACTAAAAATGGTACTTGGTTACTCGGATGTGTATTTTTTTTTCTTGTTTCAAAGTACATATTTTTATCAAAAACTTATCAAAAAATAACTCAAATATGCATACGGATACGTAGCGTGTCGCCATCTATACCTGTAAAACACTGTTATCGCCTATGGCTTTGTATATAGAGTAATCAGTGACCAATCACCTGGTACACAGCTGTTCTCACCTACTGCGGTCCATTTAATTTTTGGATGGCTTCAATGATTGTTTTTTTTTTCAGTGAACATCAATTAATATGGTCTATTATTTTCAAATAATTTTTAAATTATTTAGTTAATATACTGCAGCGAAATCGGGGGGAAATAACCAACAAATAAAAATAAATATTAGACTAGCGATACCAACATCATTCGTTCCTTCTCTTTCGCTAATCTAATCATCAAAAACCTGTGTAACAGATTGTCCTCCTTTTGGGTTAAGATTTGATGAAATAGATCTTTAACAAGAACTGTAAACCATTTGTAATTTTTGATGTATTAATTGTCTTTTGTGTTTATTTGATAAATAAATTTAGTACCAAAAAATCATTTCCGTTGGACTCCATCTTTATTTTCATTCATAAAACACGATAAAAACAGCTTTGGGGTTTAACAGAGCTTAACGGGGCTAGAGAAAATTAACACACTTGTATTTACATTTTTACCGAGTACCCGGGTACTCAATTGGAAAAACGTCCGAGTAACCGATTATCTAAAATTGACCGATTTGACATCCCTACTAGTTATGTGTTAGGATTTTTCTACAAGGCAGGAATTTACCGATTTTATATTTTATACTTTTTTTTGTTTGTCTATACAAAGGTTAATAAATTTTGTTGTTGTTGAAGCTGGTGTTTTCATTACAATTGACATGAGGTGTTGAAATAAGGTACAAATAAGCTCAGAAATAAGAATCTCAAATCAAAAAAAAAAGAACCTGGGAAATAATAAACATGAAACTATAGGAGAGTGTTCAAAAATATTCTAGAACCACTAATAACAAGAGGCCCAAGGGCCTTAACGGTCACCTGAGTACAATACAAAAATTTAGAGGATCCATAAACTGAAAAATGAAGCTTTGTTGCCCAAAAGCAAGAAAAATAGTATGATTAGCATCAACAAAATAATTGGTCTAATATCTACCTGCCTATCTGACTTTCCAAGTCATTAAATCTATGAAAATATTTTTTCATTATACAATAAATTATCTTGCATAATTCTCTTATTCTATTAAGCTTTCAAATACAATATTTACATTGATTAATTATCAAAGGTGAATGGCAAAGGGGAATAACTTTGCTCAGCAGAATACAAGTTAATAGAGCCCTGGCCAGGACTAGAACACTTGACTAAATGGTCCAGGTGTTCAAAATTCTGGTAAAAATGCCCTTGCATATTAAAACTTTTACTCTGTTTGCCTTGAACATCCCCAGAAGCATAGAAGATTTTCAAAGAAATGCATTTTCACCATATTATTAAATAAATAAAGCCCTATCCTTACCCAGAACATCTGACCCATTGGTCACGAACTCACAATTCTGGAGAAGCACCCTTTCTCATTATAACTATACACTTGTTTCTTTACTTTATCACCAGTAGTAGAAAAAATATTTTGAAAGAAATTATGCATTTTCACTATATATAATCAATAGAGCTCTTTCCCCCTCACCAGAACCTCTGACCCAAGGACCATGAGGCATTCTTCCTTATCATAACCATGCACTTCCTTTGTTTGAAAAATACCCAGGCACACAGAAGATTTTGAAAGAATTCATGCCTATTCCCTATATAATCAATAGAGCCCCGCCCTAACACCAGAACCCCTGACCCAGAGGCCATTAAATTCATAATTTCTGAGGCAGCCATGCTCATCATAATTATGTACTTAGTTTATTTAATATCCAGGAGCAGAGAAGATTTTCAAAGAATTAATGCAATTTTACTATATAATCAATGGAGCCCATCCCTAACACCAGAACCCCTGACCCAAGGGCCATGAAACAATTTCTGAAAAGGCAGTCATGCTCACCATAACTATGTTCTTAGTTAGTTTATTTAATACCCAGGAGCAGAGAAAAAGATTTTCAAAGAATTAATGCAATTCTACTATATAATCAATAGAGCCCTGCCCTAACACGGGGGAATTATTGATAATTTACAGGATATTGCAAATACTTTTAATAACCACTTTTCAGATGTCTCAAACAAGCTTCTTTTGGAAATGCCAAAACATGAGTATGATCCAAATATATTACGTAATTTTGTTAGGTCTAAGCTTGATGATGAAACCTTTTTTAGTATTCATCTAATTGAGGAAAGTGAAGTTTTTAACATGTTAAATTCTCTTAATATCAATAAATCAGCTGGCGTTGACTTTATTGGACCGCGTCTTTTGAAAGTCGCATCTAAATATATATGTAAACCAATAACTCATCTTATTAACGCTAGCATAGTAAGTGGTATTTTCCCGACAAATTTAAAACAAGCCAAAATAACACCTATTTTTAAGAAAGGTGACAAAGCTGACCCAAATAATTATCGTCCAATTTCTATTCTACCGACTATATCTAAATTGATAGAAAAACATGTAGGTAAGCTAATACAAAATTTCACTAATGAAATTAATCTACTAACACAATCCCAGTCGGGGTTTAGAGAACTCCATTCGTGTCAAACTTCACTTACAAAACTAACAGAAAGTTGGCTTAATGCAAAGGATCGTGGTGAACTAATCGGTATTACATTTATAGATTTTAGTAAAGCATTTGATTTGGTGAATCATAATATTCTTCTAGAGAAATTAACCCATTACAAATTTGACCATACAGCTATAAAGTGGTTTAAGTCATATCTTTACGACAGGACCCAGTGTGTTAAATTTGGAACATGTGTCTCCAATATTCTACCTGTCACAGCAGGAGTACCATAGGGCTCAATTTTGGGTCAACTTTTATTTTTATTGTACATAAATGACCTTCCATTACATGTAAACAATTCAAATATTGATATGTTTGCTGATGATGTAACTCTGTATTCTAATAATCATAATGCAAGATGTTTAGAAAATACACTCAATTCAGATCTTTGCGAGATTGAGAAATGGTGAGCTCAAAACCAAATGGTATTAAATGTAGACAAAACAAAATGTATGCTAATGGGGATACAGCAAAGAAAATCAAAAGTAGATAATCCAAATTTACAACTTTATGCCTCAGACAAAACAATTGAAATGGTTGAAACTGAGAAACTTCTTGGTGTACATATTGATGATAAGTTACAGTATGCAAATCATATTGATTCAGTTTGTAAAACCATAAATTATAAGTTATTTACTCTACGTAAGATAAAAAAATTTCTTCCTCTACATACCAGAAAACTATATTACAATGCTTGTATTCTACCATCTATTAACTATTGTTTGACTATTTGGGGTAATGCCCCCAAGCAGGACATGGGTAGACTATTTAAATTACAAAAAAGGGCAGCCAGGATTCTTGACGCAAGTCCTGATTCTTCTTCTAAACCACTGTTTGAGAAACTTGGATGGTTAACAGTTTATGAGCTAGTTGATCTATACAAATACATATTATTATACAAAATTTTCAGCGGAATGACTCCCGAATATCTTTGTAATTTATTTGAATTTCACTACTCAGCTTCTTATAACCTGCGATCTGAAACTAATTATGACCTTAAATTACCTAAGTTCCGTACAAACTTATTCAAGACCTCTTTTCAGTACTCAGGTGTGCACCTATGGAATAAACTTCCCCAGCACATAAGACTCTCTCAATCTCTACGAGCATTTAAGTGTAATGTAGAAAATTACATTATCAGCTGTCGTACAATTATTTGAGCACAGTAAGATTTTGATATCCTATCTACAATGTGATTGTTAGTTGTATGTACATATTACCAGACATGGACACTCCATTCATAATTTTGTGATTCTAATTCCTTAAGACTATATCTGTTTTATGTTGAATTGTATATTTACATGTGTACTTGTTTATCTTTGTAATTGATATATAGAAGGCCCAGGGGAAGAATAGTGCATGCACTAACCAGGTTACCTTCTTTAAATAAAATTTTTTTTTTAAATATTACATATATTATTATAACACCAGAACCCCTGACCCAGGGGCCATGAAATTCACAATTTTGGAAGAGGCACTCTTGCTCATCATAACTATGTACTAAGTTACTTTATTTAATGCCCAGGAGCAGAGAAGATTTTCAAAGAATTAATGCATTTTAACTATATAATCAATAGAGCCCCATCCTAACACCAGAACCCCTGACCCTGGGGCCATGAAATTCACAATTTTGAAAGAGGCACTCTTGTTCTTCATAACTATGTACTTAATACCCAGGAGCAGAGAAAATTATTGCAATTCTACTATATAATCAATAGAGCCCCACCCTAACACCAGAACCCCTGACCCTGGGGCCATGAAATTCAAAATTTTGAAAGAGGTACTCTTGCTCATCATAACTATATACTAAGTTAGTTTATCTAATACCCAGGAGCAGAGAAGAAGATTTTCAAAGAATTAATGCCTTTTCACTATATAATCAATAGAGCCCCGCCCTAACACCAGAACCCTTGACCCTGGGGCCATGAAATTCACAATTTCAGAAGAGGCACTCTTGCTAACCATAACTATGTACTAACTTAGTTCATTTAATACCCAGGAGCACAGAAGAAGATTTTCAAAGAATTAAGGCATTTTCACTATATAATCAATAGAGCCCCGCCCTAACACCAGAACCCCTGACCCTGGGGCCATGAAATTCAAAATTTTGGAAGAGGCACTCTTGCTCTTCATAACTATGTACTTAGTTACTTTATTTAATACCCAGGAGCACAGAAGAAGATTTTCAAAGAATTAATGCACTTTCACTATATGATCTATATAGCCCCACCCTGGGGCCAGAACCCCTGACCCAGGGGCCATGAATTTCACAATTTCGGAAGAGGCACTCTTGCTCATCATAACTATGTACTTAGTTACTTTATTTAATACCCAGGAGCACAGAAGAAGATTTTCAAAAAATTAATACATTTTCACTAAATAATCAATAGAGCCCCGCCCTAACACCAGAACCCCTGACCCTGGGGCCATGAATTTCACAATTTTGGAAGAGGCACTCTTGCTCTTCATAACTTTGTACTTAGTTACTTTATTTAATACCCAGGAGCAGAGAAGAAGATTTTCAAAGAAATAATGCACTTTCACTATATGATCTATATAGCCCCACCCTGGGGCCAGAACCCCTGATCCTGGGGCCATGAATTTCACAATTTTGGTAGAGGGCTCACTGCTTATTACAATGATGCCAACAGTTTGACTGCTTGATGTCCTGGAGTAAAGAAGAAGATTTTTAAAGATTGCATTATTTTTGGTGGTTTTAGCCCCACCCCTCAGGCCCCAGGGGGGCAGGGACCATGAAATTCACAATTTTTGTTCCCTTCACCCATAGATGCTATATGCCAAATTTGGTTGAAATTGGTTAAGCGGTTTCAGAGAAGAAGCTAAAAATGTTCAAATGTTAACACACGACGCACGACGACGGACGAGAACGGATAGCAATAGGTCACCTGAGTGACTCAGGTGACCTAAAAATGGTGTTTTAAGGTTTACTCCTATTACTATTATAAACCTCATCATGTCTGGTGGTTAAAACAGCTAATCATATTATACCTGGATGACCATTAAATGTCCCCTAACGAAGCATGCTTTATTCATGAGTTGTGGTAATTAAGAGTTCTCTAAACAGACACCAGTACAAACTTCCAAGCTTAATGTTCACCCCCTGTAACAGGGGTTTGTTATGAATAAACAAGCACGCCTCTGTCAGGGTTCAGGTCTATTTTATTGACACAGTGAGCAGTATATAATATTAACATAGCCCTGAAATATAATGAAACAACAATATTATATCACATCAAATCAATCCTATTAATGCATCATTTATACATACATCTAGCTTTCATAGATAACATATTGATAATGATATATTATAGATAAGATGTACATTTATGCTCAATTAAGGTAGATAACTCTGACAACTGATACATAGACATTACATATTTTCTCCCATATAAAGGCATAAAAAATATTACTAATTAAAACAAATAGTTCCTCACCATTCTGTGGGAAAAGGCTTACCACATGAATGTATGATGTCATAACATGTATATGGACTCTGTAATTTAATACAGTATACATTAAAATATATATATTCCATTAAAATAAAAATTATCTTTTCACTTTGAACAAAGTAACCAAATATCTGGGTCATAAAAATGTATAGTGTAACTTGAACATAACAATTTACACTTTCAATATATAACATTACTGATCTTCAAAATCAATAATTCCAATCATAAAAATAAATATCTTTCTCTCATGGTCATTCATTCCATTAATATCAAGTGTAGATGGGATTTATTATAATTGCATATTTACAGACTGGACATCTTAATTAACTATTAGAAATAAAGAAAAGTTAGTACTTACAAGAAAATGGACAAAAATAAGTCTCCGTGTCAAGGTCATGAGAGAGTCAAAAAATGAAGTCTTGGCAATAACTCAACAAGACAAAGACTGAATATTTTGGTGGTAAAACCAATGACCAAAAGAATAAAACCAATAAGATCCAACTTCTTAAACAAACTACCAATGAAAACCAATAAAACACCAAAACCTCTGACCTGCCCTAAGGTAACTATCTATATACAGGTGTACAAGTTTACAGGTAGGGCTAGGGAAATAAAGGGGTGGATCCAACACTTTATGTTAATTAACTATTATGGTAGTTTAATTTATTTTATTTTATTTAATACATTTATTTATTCATTATAATCCACACTACTACACCCCCCAAAAAAGATGAATGGATTGGTATATATTTTTTGACTGATTCTGAAAAGAAATGACATACATGATGTAAACAAATTCCTATTTTGCAACTTTGTGCCATTTTCTGTACATTAAATCTATAAATGTTTTGCAACCATTTTGTAACATCATTTGAAATCTTACAAAATTCCCACACTTATTCAAGATATATAAACATGAATTTATTAGAAATATTATATAGAAATATTGCTGATTTCTGGGGAAAAAAAGGTTTGTTTGTGTTATTTATTTTTAAAACTTCAATGTTGAGAATGGCTGCAGGTATATATATTTGTAAGCACTTTTTCTCCAAATGCTGGGTTAGAAAATTTAAAGACAAAATGCAAAGTGTAGCTCAGCTGGAAAGATCCTACACCCCAACCATTGCTATATATTTACCATGTTTACATTCCCTGAATATTATCTCCTTTATTTCTAATAAAAACCATGGTTGTTTATCAATACTTTAACACCACTAAGCAAGCCACCTGAGCAGTGGCTGTTCCGTCAATGAAACATACAAATCATACATACATATCAATAATACAATATTTAACATACTAAATCCTACTTTTATTAAATGATTATTTATACAGACATTAATATAAACAATAGAATGTCTTTCTTTGTTTGTTAGTATAAGAATTAACGTTGCAGCTATATTGCAGAAAAAAAATTACATAAACTGCATAAGCGGGCGGGGTGTATTTTTTCTGCAACAGCTGCCATACTAACAACCAAAGAAAGCATTTTATTGTTTAAACTAATGAATGACCTGAAATTTGATAAACAATGATTAAATGCAATGGAAAATTTCTTTAGTGTTGATTGGGAAATGTTATTGGTATCTTCATTTACAAATAGGATATGCATTTCTTCTTGAATAATCTTTTGTTAAAAAAAATGTTGAAAGCTTATATAATGTAATTCATGATTTAACATGTTTTAATTAATTAGTTACTTTTGCAGAGTAATTGTAATTTAATGAATTACTTTTGTTAAATGCAGTAATTGTAATTTAATTGAAGAATTTGGCAAAGTAATTGTAATTTAATTAATTCCTTTGGTACATATGTAATTGACCACATCCCTAGTCCAAGAAAATCCCTTGGTGTTCATAACAATAAATTTTAGGACACATTAAATAACACTATAAATGCATACCGTTTTCCATAACACACACTATCAGCCTGAGACACCAATATCAGCCAGATATAGGGTGTGTTATGGAAAAGGGTATGTTTTATTATGTTTATGACATACCTAGTAATAATTTTATTAACATAAACAGAACCTCTTGCATTGATTTTTGGTCAATATTTTGTACATTTTTTGTACAGTTTTTTGATGAACAATATACAGTATTTTCACCCAAATTCCAATATTTTGAAGACTCCTGTACAGTATTTGGGTCTAAAAATTATCACATGTATGGAATATTGATCTACTCTACATTGTTAACATAGATGTTTAATATATAGCGCAAGCATAAATTGATACAAAAAAATCATTTTAAAAAATTAGAAGTTTGAGTTGATACATTCCCTAAATTATTCCTTCTTTATAAAGAAAATATAGAGACATTAAATCAGCTTACTTTATTTTGATGTCTAGTCTCTATGTGTTACAAAAGAGAGAAAACTTTGTTCACAATTTTTTTTCAACTTTGTAAAATTTTGTCAAAATATAATATAACAAATGTAGCTCTTTCATATGGTCAATCCATAGATATATCGACTTCACAGAAATGCCTATCGACCTCGCACTTCGTGCTTGGTAGATATGCTTTTCTGTGAAGTTTATATCTATGGATCGACCTCATGAACAGTCAGGGGTGAGACTGAAATCTGTCATTCTGAAAATGACGATTTCTAGTCATGAAATATTTTTTTTATTATGACTAAAACTTGTCATTTTTTAGAAAATGACGAAAAACGGTCATAAAAATTTAGAGTGTTTTTAGAATAGCCAGTTACCTCTCTTTAAAAAATGTTAGATCCATCAACGAAAAAAGGACAGAAAACATCTTAACCAAACTTCATTTTTCAAATACAGTTGACTACAATACTGGTTATGTTGATAGTACAAAATTCCCAAGCAAAAATAAGAGTGGAAGAGTTATTTGTCAATTTATCTGCACAAAATAGCAAAGAAGACGAAAATGATGATATTTCGTCTTTTTACCAAAATGGAGGGTCTGGGCACACTGAAATATCTTTCTTGTTTAACGGGTTGCACTATTTTTTATGGTTTTAACTTTTTGTCAAGACTTTTCTGTACAAGTACATATTCTTCCAGACAGTGTACTGTATGTTTTTAGAGGGCTAAAAGCCATGTAAATGTGGTGAATTAGTTCTACCAAAATTCGACATTTTACCACTAAAATAACTTTCACCTTCCATGTTGATGTTCTAACGCATGTGGTCGGCAGTAATTAGTGACCCTGATGACATGAAACTCGTGTAAACACTCTTCTTTCAGCGGTAAATTCAAAATTCGCTTTTATATAACCAGGGTAGAAGAATTAAGTTGAAAATGAAAATATGACGATAGTAAGTCATATTGACAAAAATGAAGAAAATATGTACAGTTAGTAAACATGATGATTATCCATCATTTTTCAGAATGACGGATTTCAGTCTCACCGCTGAATGATGAAAGGGCTATATTTGTATAGTATTTATTACTAAGTATGTAATTTATACATGTATACTCCATTCACATTATATCAACCCATTATATCGCGGATTATATAGTATTGCAATATTTTTAGCCGGGCTCCATAGCGTAGGCTATCGCTCGGCTTTTGTGATCGCCGATCTGCGCGGAGGAATACACCGGATGGTAATCCAACAACCGCCAATATAAACATTACCTGCATGTCTCTACCATTATGCTTTTCAAATTAGATCAGTTCCCGTTCTCAAATAATTCATGATGATGTCAGATGCTTGGTTAGACATTTCAAATTTTCAGATATCAGAAACATATAGTTTTCTCGCATCAGACAAGCTTTTAAAGGAAGTTAATACCTGTGCGAGAGTGAACGAAACCTCTGCTGCCATTTGTACACACAGGCCACGTGCGACACACAATCAAAATTGTGACAAGTAGCTGTAATCAAAATAGCTGACAAGACAACCTCTATTTATAGAATGATGGAATACTTCACTGCCTCGCCACTCGTGCGTAGTATAGGCGCACTTGCATTCGACCTTGTTACTAGGTGGATGTTGCGATATTTAGCATTTAAAAAAGGAAATGACAATAGTATTGTGAACTACAAATTGAAAAAAATCAAACAAAATAATCTGGAGAATTTTGTTCCAGTACAAATGTGGGTAATGTAATGTGATATCCTGACACTAATGTTATACAGGTACATTGTTATACAGAGATGATTAAAAAAAACCTGCTTTTCCTGTGTTTTAAAAAACTTTTTAAATGCATTTAATGAATTATGGCAATATAAATTTTCATGAACATCTTATGTAGCAGTTATTTCATGTACGTTTCATGTAAAACGGTACGGGTCACTGCTCTATAAATAAGCCCGGCAGGCGGCTCTCTGTACTCCTGAGTATTTTTTTTATTTATGAAAGTTTTTAACTGTTTAAACGTTATAATCAGGGACCTATATACTAAGTATATAGGTCCCTGTTATAATGTAGGACCGGCATATCACTGCCGCTTTGCAATATCTAGGTCCAAAGACGCTAGACATCTTAACTGGTATATCCGCTACAAAATCAGTTGAGAATACATACATGTACCATTTACCAAATAAGGTGTAATGTAAGGCCTTAGGGTTTACAGTTGTGATACTCGCTCTCCAGCTCTCTACAAGTCGCCGTGTTCTCCTTACCTTTGATGAGCTAGGATTTTCCTGAAAGTGAAACCCCAATTTTCCGGGAAGTGTGTTGTAGTATACTGTAAACCACGCCCGATCTAAAATTTCGATCGCGTATTTTGGTTGTATATTATAGCATAGACCTAAAGGTATCACACCGGTAATTGACCAATCAAAATGAACTTAGTCAATTGTAGTTCCATACATAATAAAGAAATTTTTTTTTTTTTGTGAGAAATTTTTTAATTTCCCTTATTCTATTTTTACATTTTTGGTATCTGTGCTTAGGATATTTTATGTACTTTGTAAAATATTAAAGGTTTTTGACAGGAACTATTTCTTTCGGGGCATAGGAGGCCACTTCCTGGGGTGCACACAGGATGTTTATAAACACATTGAATACACGTGGTTTTGAGGGTATTCCTGTTTGCGGATGGAAAAAATCAGAAAATGCCGTGTAGGTACCCTATTTTTTGGTGTCAGCTGATGTGACTGGTAACGTTTAACACTTCCTGCTAAATATTTTTTCATGCATTCGAATACCTGATTTTTAATGATTTTTTATTCTATATAGAATTACATAGTGAAAACAATTACCGGTGTGATACCTTGAAGGTGATTGTGTAAAATCATCTACACCCATATGAAAGGCAGTTTTAAGTTTATAAAGGCATATTTCAACAAAATATGTCATTTTATGAACTTTCTGTGTGAAAGCACATATTTTTAAATTTAGAAGCAGGGTTGACATTAATTTATACAGATTTCTATGTAAAATACTAATAATATGTCATGCTTTACCCTCAAAACTCCAAATTATGACTTTCAAAGTAGGATTATGCAATTCTGACATGTAGAAAGAAGTTAGAAAATGTTGGTTTTTTATTTTAGATGACTTTAAACTCTGTGCACCACCTGACCGCAGTCAATTATAGTGTCTACAGACTTTGTCGTAAAAGCACTTTAGGCTGATTTTTTCAAGAAAAGACTATTTCTGGGTTTGCGAATGAGTTTTCAACAAAAGCGACAACTGCGATAAAATGTGAAGAAGTAAAACATGTTTTTAAAAAGTGTTAAATTTTACAGAGACTGGGTTTACTTTCATTTTATTCACCTTAAGTGATTCATTTATTACTGGAGTGGAGGAATAGAAATAATGAAATGAGTTAAATTTGTCTTATGAAAGTAATGTACAAATAAAATTTATTAAGAATTTTTCAAAAATAAGAAGCTTATGACCAAAATTGCATAAATACTGTCAGGGCATGAGAGTGAATACTTATTCTGAGTCCCAACCATGCATCACACATATAGTACAGAATGTCACTTAGCACCATGGTATGCCTGATATGGTTCTCTAGACTTTTTCCATGCTTTCGCAGCTGACATTCAAGATTTTTCAGTTTGCCGGAGAATGTTTTTTGTCATTTTACCACTTTTATGTAGGTGTTGACCCTCTCTTTTAAATTAAGTCTCAGTCAGGATGTTTATTTTAGCATGATTTGTTAAGCACATTAATGTACTGAAATATTAATAAATTACAAATTAAAGTGATGAAGAAATTTGACATATTTACACAATCAAAATATCAGAATAACCATAATTCAGCTAATAAAGTGCCCTGTTCTTCTTTTGTCACTTCCTATAAATTTTATCAGCAGTTTTTGTACACCCACCCACCTCCAAGAATCATGGAGGATGGCCTGATATTAGTTTCTTTGTTGCATTTATTCACATTTAAAAGTGTTAAGACCCATAAAAATGTTTAAGATTTATATTTTTAAATTTAAATGTTGAATTTTTATGTAAATTTGGTGAAACAAAAAGCTGTAATCTTGAATTAATCATCAAATACCTTTGAAATTCCTGAGTAATTCAATGAAAAGAGGATAATTATGCATGTCCAATTGGAATTTCATGGCTAATTTGTGTCTGCAGAGAAAGCCAGTTACATAAATCACAACAATAAATTACATCTGAATTGTTTTCTCCATTTTCTTATCATCAAAGCAAGTTTAATGGAGTGTCAGAGCTGTTCAGAACCTCCCCAGATGCTGATATCATTTGGACTGCCCTGTGTTACAACACAGCTTTTAGATAAACTTCTGCATAGCAGGTTGTAGACAAGTACCTAGGCTTTATTTGGAACATAAATTGACCAGATGCAGATTTTATTATCAGCCTAATATTTAACAATTTCTGTAAATTCTGTCATTCTTAGGAGGGTAAAATGCAATTTTGTTATGTAATAATTGCATAATGGTCTCAGACTTGTGAATTATTTTTTGTTTGTTGTGAAGAACAGTGCATATACTCTCCACGGATACAAAATTGGTTGCCAGGCTTAGTCTATTAAGGATGAAATTCTGCTTCAAAATATGCACAAAAAACTTCTGTCAGAGTGCTCAGTGTGTATTCTTGACTGCTCTGGAGTAAGGGAGATAAATGCATCATATCTCCAGCAATAATGGGAATTAGATCCCCAGGCTTCAGGATGTTAGTGACAGTTATTTAAGAAATCTCAGGTGCAAAAATGAAAAAAATCTGACAACTTCAAAGGTCCTTGAAGGTGATTGTGTAAAATCATCTACACCCATATGAAAGGCAGTTTTAAGTTTATAAAGGCATATTTCAACAAAATATGTCATTTTATGAACTTTCTGTGTGAAAGCACATATTTTTAAATTTAGAAGCAGGGTTGACATTAATTTATACAGATTTCTATGTAAAATACTAATAATATGTCATGCTTTACCCTCAAAACTCCAAATTATGACTTTCAAAGTAGGATTATGCAATTCTGACATGTAGAAAGAAGTTAGAAAATGTTGGTTTTTTATTTTAGATGACTTTAAACTCTGTGCACCACCTGACCGCAGTCAATTATAGTGTCTACAGACTTTGTCGTAAAAGCACTTTAGGCTGATTTTTTCAAGAAAAGACTATTTCTGGGTTTGCGAATGAGTTTTCAACAAAAGCGACAACTGCGATAAAATGTGAAGAAGTAAAACATGTTTTTAAAAAGTGTTAAATTTTACAGAGACTGGGTTTACTTTCATTTTATTCACCTTAAGTGATTCATTTATTACTGGAGTGGAGGAATAGAAATAATGAAATGAGTTAAATTTGTCTTATGAAAGTAATGTACAAATAAAATTTATTAAGAATTTTTCAAAAATAAGAAGCTTATGACCAAAATTGCATAAATACTGTCAGGGCATGAGAGTGAATACTTATTCTGAGTCCCAACCATGCATCACACATATAGTACAGAATGTCACTTAGCACCATGGTATGCCTGATATGGTTCTCTAGACTTTTTCCATGCTTTCGCAGCTGACATTCAAGATTTTTCAGTTTGCCGGAGAATGTTTTTTGTCATTTTACCACTTTTATGTAGGTGTTGACCCTCTCTTTTAAATTAAGTCTCAGTCAGGATGTTTATTTTAGCATGATTTGTTAAGCACATTAATGTACTGAAATATTAATAAATTACAAATTAAAGTGATGAAGAAATTTGACATATTTACACAATCAAAATATCAGAATAACCATAATTCAGCTAATAAAGTGCCCTGTTCTTCTTTTGTCACTTCCTATAAATTTTATCAGCAGTTTTTGTACACCCACCCACCTCCAAGAATCATGGAGGATGGCCTGATATTAGTTTCTTTGTTGCATTTATTCACATTTAAAAGTGTTAAGACCCATAAAAATGTTTAAGATTTATATTTTTAAATTTAAATGTTGAATTTTTATGTAAATTTGGTGAAACAAAAAGCTGTAATCTTGAATTAATCATCAAATACCTTTGAAATTCCTGAGTAATTCAATGAAAAGAGGATAATTATGCATGTCCAATTGGAATTTCATGGCTAATTTGTGTCTGCAGAGAAAGCCAGTTACATAAATCACAACAATAAATTACATCTGAATTGTTTTCTCCATTTTCTTATCATCAAAGCAAGTTTAATGGAGTGTCAGAGCTGTTCAGAACCTCCCCAGATGCTGATATCATTTGGACTGCCCTGTGTTACAACACAGCTTTTAGATAAACTTCTGCATAGCAGGTTGTAGACAAGTACCTAGGCTTTATTTGGAACATAAATTGACCAGATGCAGATTTTATTATCAGCCTAATATTTAACAATTTCTGTAAATTCTGTCATTCTTAGGAGGGTAAAATGCAATTTTGTTATGTAATAATTGCATAATGGTCTCAGACTTGTGAATTATTTTTTGTTTGTTGTGAAGAACAGTGCATATACTCTCCACGGATACAAAATTGGTTGCCAGGCTTAGTCTATTAAGGATGAAATTCTGCTTCAAAATATGCACAAAAAACTTCTGTCAGAGTGCTCAGTGTGTATTCTTGACTGCTCTGGAGTAAGGGAGATAAATGCATCATATCTCCAGCAATAATGGGAATTAGATCCCCAGGCTTCAGGATGTTAGTGACAGTTATTTAAGAAATCTCAGGTGCAAAAATGAAAAAAATCTGACAACTTCAAAGGTCCTTGAAGGTGATTGTGTAAAATCATCTACACCCATATGAAAGGCAGTTTTAAGTTTATAAAGGCATATTTCAACAAAATATGTCATTTTATGAACTTTCTGTGTGAAAGCACATATTTTTAAATTTAGAAGCAGGGTTGACATTAATTTATACAGATTTCTATGTAAAATACTAATAATATGTCATGCTTTACCCTCAAAACTCCAAATTATGACTTTCAAAGTAGGATTATGCAATTCTGACATGTAGAAAGAAGTTAGAAAATGTTGGTTTTTTATTTTAGATGACTTTAAACTCTGTGCACCACCTGACCGCAGTCAATTATAGTGTCTACAGACTTTGTCGTAAAAGCACTTTAGGCTGATTTTTTCAAGAAAAGACTATTTCTGGGTTTGCGAATGAGTTTTCAACAAAAGCGACAACTGCGATAAAATGTGAAGAAGTAAAACATGTTTTTAAAAAGTGTTAAATTTTACAGAGACTGGGTTTACTTTCATTTTATTCACCTTAAGTGATTCATTTATTACTGGAGTGGAGGAATAGAAATAATGAAATGAGTTAAATTTGTCTTATGAAAGTAATGTACAAATAAAATTTATTAAGAATTTTTCAAAAATAAGAAGCTTATGACCAAAATTGCATAAATACTGTCAGGGCATGAGAGTGAATACTTATTCTGAGTCCCAACCATGCATCACACATATAGTACAGAATGTCACTTAGCACCATGGTATGCCTGATATGGTTCTCTAGACTTTTTCCATGCTTTCGCAGCTGACATTCAAGATTTTTCAGTTTGCCGGAGAATGTTTTTTGTCATTTTACCACTTTTATGTAGGTGTTGACCCTCTCTTTTAAATTAAGTCTCAGTCAGGATGTTTATTTTAGCATGATTTGTTAAGCACATTAATGTACTGAAATATTAATAAATTACAAATTAAAGTGATGAAGAAATTTGACATATTTACACAATCAAAATATCAGAATAACCATAATTCAGCTAATAAAGTGCCCTGTTCTTCTTTTGTCACTTCCTATAAATTTTATCAGCAGTTTTTGTACACCCACCCACCTCCAAGAATCATGGAGGATGGCCTGATATTAGTTTCTTTGTTGCATTTATTCACATTTAAAAGTGTTAAGACCCATAAAAATGTTTAAGATTTATATTTTTAAATTTAAATGTTGAATTTTTATGTAAATTTGGTGAAACAAAAAGCTGTAATCTTGAATTAATCATCAAATACCTTTGAAATTCCTGAGTAATTCAATGAAAAGAGGATAATTATGCATGTCCAATTGGAATTTCATGGCTAATTTGTGTCTGCAGAGAAAGCCAGTTACATAAATCACAACAATAAATTACATCTGAATTGTTTTCTCCATTTTCTTATCATCAAAGCAAGTTTAATGGAGTGTCAGAGCTGTTCAGAACCTCCCCAGATGCTGATATCATTTGGACTGCCCTGTGTTACAACACAGCTTTTAGATAAACTTCTGCATAGCAGGTTGTAGACAAGTACCTAGGCTTTATTTGGAACATAAATTGACCAGATGCAGATTTTATTATCAGCCTAATATTTAACAATTTCTGTAAATTCTGTCATTCTTAGGAGGGTAAAATGCAATTTTGTTATGTAATAATTGCATAATGGTCTCAGACTTGTGAATTATTTTTTGTTTGTTGTGAAGAACAGTGCATATACTCTCCACGGATACAAAATTGGTTGCCAGGCTTAGTCTATTAAGGATGAAATTCTGCTTCAAAATATGCACAAAAAACTTCTGTCAGAGTGCTCAGTGTGTATTCTTGACTGCTCTGGAGTAAGGGAGATAAATGCATCATATCTCCAGCAATAATGGGAATTAGATCCCCAGGCTTCAGGATGTTAGTGACAGTTATTTAAGAAATCTCAGGTGCAAAAATGAAAAAAATCTGACAACTTCAAAGGTCCTTGAAGGTGATTGTGTAAAATCATCTACACCCATATGAAAGGCAGTTTTAAGTTTATAAAGGCATATTTCAACAAAATATGTCATTTTATGAACTTTCTGTGTGAAAGCACATATTTTTAAATTTAGAAGCAGGGTTGACATTAATTTATACAGATTTCTATGTAAAATACTAATAATATGTCATGCTTTACCCTCAAAACTCCAAATTATGACTTTCAAAGTAGGATTATGCAATTCTGACATGTAGAAAGAAGTTAGAAAATGTTGGTTTTTTATTTTAGATGACTTTAAACTCTGTGCACCACCTGACCGCAGTCAATTATAGTGTCTACAGACTTTGTCGTAAAAGCACTTTAGGCTGATTTTTTCAAGAAAAGACTATTTCTGGGTTTGCGAATGAGTTTTCAACAAAAGCGACAACTGCGATAAAATGTGAAGAAGTAAAACATGTTTTTAAAAAGTGTTAAATTTTACAGAGACTGGGTTTACTTTCATTTTATTCACCTTAAGTGATTCATTTATTACTGGAGTGGAGGAATAGAAATAATGAAATGAGTTAAATTTGTCTTATGAAAGTAATGTACAAATAAAATTTATTAAGAATTTTTCAAAAATAAGAAGCTTATGACCAAAATTGCATAAATACTGTCAGGGCATGAGAGTGAATACTTATTCTGAGTCCCAACCATGCATCACACATATAGTACAGAATGTCACTTAGCACCATGGTATGCCTGATATGGTTCTCTAGACTTTTTCCATGCTTTCGCAGCTGACATTCAAGATTTTTCAGTTTGCCGGAGAATGTTTTTTGTCATTTTACCACTTTTATGTAGGTGTTGACCCTCTCTTTTAAATTAAGTCTCAGTCAGGATGTTTATTTTAGCATGATTTGTTAAGCACATTAATGTACTGAAATATTAATAAATTACAAATTAAAGTGATGAAGAAATTTGACATATTTACACAATCAAAATATCAGAATAACCATAATTCAGCTAATAAAGTGCCCTGTTCTTCTTTTGTCACTTCCTATAAATTTTATCAGCAGTTTTTGTACACCCACCCACCTCCAAGAATCATGGAGGATGGCCTGATATTAGTTTCTTTGTTGCATTTATTCACATTTAAAAGTGTTAAGACCCATAAAAATGTTTAAGATTTATATTTTTAAATTTAAATGTTGAATTTTTATGTAAATTTGGTGAAACAAAAAGCTGTAATCTTGAATTAATCATCAAATACCTTTGAAATTCCTGAGTAATTCAATGAAAAGAGGATAATTATGCATGTCCAATTGGAATTTCATGGCTAATTTGTGTCTGCAGAGAAAGCCAGTTACATAAATCACAACAATAAATTACATCTGAATTGTTTTCTCCATTTTCTTATCATCAAAGCAAGTTTAATGGAGTGTCAGAGCTGTTCAGAACCTCCCCAGATGCTGATATCATTTGGACTGCCCTGTGTTACAACACAGCTTTTAGATAAACTTCTGCATAGCAGGTTGTAGACAAGTACCTAGGCTTTATTTGGAACATAAATTGACCAGATGCAGATTTTATTATCAGCCTAATATTTAACAATTTCTGTAAATTCTGTCATTCTTAGGAGGGTAAAATGCAATTTTGTTATGTAATAATTGCATAATGGTCTCAGACTTGTGAATTATTTTTTGTTTGTTGTGAAGAACAGTGCATATACTCTCCACGGATACAAAATTGGTTGCCAGGCTTAGTCTATTAAGGATGAAATTCTGCTTCAAAATATGCACAAAAAACTTCTGTCAGAGTGCTCAGTGTGTATTCTTGACTGCTCTGGAGTAAGGGAGATAAATGCATCATATCTCCAGCAATAATGGGAATTAGATCCCCAGGCTTCAGGATGTTAGTGACAGTTATTTAAGAAATCTCAGGTGCAAAAATGAAAAAAATCTGACAACTTCAAAGGTCCTTCAAAGCAGAGGGATCGCTGACTTGTGACGTCATAGTAGTGATCTCCTTGCGATTGCAGCGCCCTCACCGGGATGTATAGAGAATCGAAAGTGCACTTTCGGTATCAAAAACTCACTGTGTTTAGTTACATCACCACGGTATTATAGCTTACTTGACTGCTGTACGGCATATTTAGGAATTCAGGGCATTATATTGCAGCATATATGGAAGAGTTATTTGAGGTAATAAATGCGTTAGAATATAAACAGTCTAGAAACAAACTTGGTACAAAGCGGTGAAAGTTGTTGAACAGTACTGTGTTATTCTGCACCGTGCACCTGAACATGCTGAATAAAAGAAACTTATTTACCTTATATACATTTAAATTATGTAAATACTGGGTGCTTGCAATCTTTTATTGCATATGGTTTCATAGATTTTATGATTACTAGTAGTTATTAAAGCTGGTGACCCGGAACGTACGATCATGTTCAACCTGTCAACAGCTGATACATTTGTTGATATTATTTAAAAAGGGACTGTTTCTAAATTGGACTGCCTTTATAATATTGGAATATTTCTGGAAAATAGCATGATTTCTTACCTGAAGTTTTTTACATTAGATCTAAAATAAATGCAAATACATATATCATCAAGATGGGAGTTCAGTTGAACTTGTATACGATATAATGTACATGTACATGTATATCTACACAGGATTGTTCAAAAGAATATTGAAATAGAAGGGAACATTTTACATGTAGTTCCTCCCCTAGTGGGGGTTGAGGGGGCAATGTCAGAATAACAGGGGGGGGGGGCTGGAAATTCCCCAGCCCCGGGCCCCCCAGGGGACAACCCTATAAACATATATCTGTAATAGTGTTGTTATAAATCTGCTGGTCAGATTGATGCTGGATCATCAGGTTGTGATATATATTGCATTTGGTAATATTTAAAAAGCACAAATAAACTGTAAAATTTAGGGCATCAAGGATGTCATGGAGGGAGACATGGAGGGCACTATAGTCACACCAGTTTTGGCTGGAAACCAAGCAACTCAACTTATTGATGAGGAAGTTGTGTCAAAAGTGGTACATAATATTGCAAAGGATGAGATTTTGCCTGACCAGTTGCGTAAAACCATCTCGTGCGTAGATGGTAGGTGAACTAAAAATAATGAATTGGTTGAAATACTTTTTTCCAACCTCTCTGACAAATATACATGTTTACACTTGAAGCGGCATTTCTTGTTCACATGTGCACTGCTTTATGTTGATTAAACAACTTCATGATTCAAAAAAAAAAAAAGAAAGAAAGTGGAAAAGGCATTCATTTCATAACAATGGTTTTAATAATGGTTATTATAAACACATCACTATTTAACATTAATCCATGGGTCATATATTCAATTTTTCATATTTACATTCCATACATGTATATTCAACTTCTGTGACCCATATACATACACATGGTCACCTTCACTAAAGCAGTATTTTTTGTCATACATGTATATATGTTACATTAAAGTTTTAGAATTCATAGAATTTAAAACTAACTATAACAAGGTTATATTATATGAATTTTAATTCATTACAATTTGACATTTTAAATTTGTTTTAATTTTTATGAAGATAATTCCTTTTTTCTTAATTTCAATTTTGTTTAATTTCATTATGTTTTCTTAAAATAATATCAATTATTTTTTTTTCTGTATCACAAAAAAGTATACGCTTTCTTGAATCCATTAAATGTGGAATTTGAGCAATCTGTCACCTTTCGGAAATCAATTTACTCATGACAGATTGCAAAACAATTATTTTATCTACTAAATAAACTGTAAAATTCTTTTTTATTTCGGCCTTTTTGTTGGCTAATTCTTGGCGAGATCGGCTTGACACTTTGCTATGACACAGGTATTAAATTATTTTTACGTTTTAGAATCTTGTTTATTTTGTTTCGGCTTCACCTAATCTTCCTATTGTTAAAAACTCAAAACGGAAATTTAGCTAATTGACTTCATCACCTTTCGGCTCTTTGATAATGTAAGTAATCAGTGTCAAGCCTATCAAAAGAAATCGCTGATTTACCTGTTATAATTTTTTGTAACAAGCTTCCTGATTGGTCAAGAGTACAATTCCGAAGTAGAGTCCGGATAGATTGTGAATTTAGCAAATTCACTTTCTATCTGCTGACTCTACAATAAACATCATTGAACTTAATCGGAATTGTTTCTCTTTGCCAATTTAGGTAAGCTTGTGTTATTTTATTTGAAAGTTAAAGATTAGATTTAATTTCATTATAGTTATTTTTAATTAATATTTTAATGATTTCCTATAAAGTATTTTTGATACAGAATTAGGATAAATTACTTTGTTCATTTGGCTTACACTTCATTTTTAAATATCTGAAATGTTTTATTAATTTCAAATTGCTTGTTTCATTTAATGTTCAAATAATGTTTAAAATTATATAATTACATTATTAGCAATCATTTCTTTGTTGAATTATTCACGAAATAAGGTTTTTGGAATTTTTCTATTTTTATAAATTTTTGGCAATTTAATTTTACCGCTTATGAATTATGTTCCCTGTTCGGAACTCTCTAGTCAGAGAAGGTAACTAAATTTTCCCGAAGTTTTGTAAACATTGTCTTTGGAGTTAAATGTTTGTAAGTTTTCTGATTTTATTGTCTACTTTTGATTTTTAACTTCTGTAACTGTAAAAACTTTGGTAAGCGCTATGCATGACTGATTTCACGTAACCGATCGATCTTTATTTGTTGTTTTAGTAATCGTACCTTCTCTTAGCGGGTTTCGCTACAGGTTATTTCAAAAGTTATTTACTTATCTGACATTGTTTATTCGATAATTACTTGTACCTGTTTATTATAATTTTTTTTGTGTAACAACTTTTATAAAATTCACTTTCTATCTGCTGACTCTACAATAAACATCATTGAACTTAATCGGAATTGTTTCTCTTTGCCAATTTAGCATTACAGTAGAAAAAGCGAGTAGCTATCCTACCAGGCTAATTTCCCCAAACTTCACAGACGAAAAAGTCACTGTGAAAAGTGGTGTGAGAAACCACAGATTCCGTGCCTCTCACTAGAACAACCAGATGCCTCTTCAAAAATACAGCTTAAGGTCAACATCCAGTCAGAATTCAGAGTCCTCAGACGACCTCATCAGTTTTACTGAACAAGAAGCATCAGCAGAAGCTACAGCATCAGAAACAACAAATACCCAGCATTCATCTGAAGCCACAATCACCGTAAGTTCAGAACAATCAAGTGCCCATACTTCAGGCGTAAATACACAAGCACCAGTGTCTGCTAATACTACTTCATCTACAAGTTCCCCAGTAACAACAACTGCTGTTCAAATGGCTACAATAAGCACAAACACAGGAAATTCAGAAGCCATCAACTATAGAGATAATGTCTCGGCTAATCTCCCAAAGTATTCTGGAAGAAAGAGCAACATAAGTGCAAGTCAGTGGTGGACACTATTCATGCAGTGGTGTACCCTGCATGCCTTTACAGAGCAACAAATTGTGAACAGATTTGTATTTCATCTGAGTGACATTGCACAGCAATGGTACCTTGCTTTGCTGCCATCTGCCAAGAACAGTATTGTGAATTTGAAATCAGCATTCCTTGAGAGATTTGGCAAAAATAAAAATTCTTTTGATTTGGATTTCCTGGACATAAAACAGCATTTAGATGAAACATCAGAGGAATACATTTCCAGGGTACAACAAATGGCCTGTGATGAAGAAATCCCACAACGCATGCTAGTCAATTTAATCGCCAAAGGATTTCGACAGGACATAGCAGAAAAAGTGCTGGACAAAGATCCAGAATCTTTCGAGGATTTATTTCGCTGTGCAAAAAGAGCAGAGTCAACATTGAAAATCACGAAAAGCGACAAAAATGTGATAGCCAGCATTGAAGGAATGGAAGAGCGCCTTCTTTCAAAGTTGACAGACCAATTGCAGTCAACAGTGATGGCTATCAGCTCGAATCTCCAGCCATCACCCAGCAGAGATGACCCTCCAGCCACTTATGCAAGAGGTGGATTCCGCCGTGGTAGTTCCAGGAACTTCCCAAGACAATCTGGTCATGGACAGTATCAGAACCGTCCCCAGGCTGTGGAATTTTCTGAGCAGTTTTATCCGCGCAGTGATGGACAATTTACAAATAACAATAGCCGACCTGTGTATGATCGTAGTCACAATTATCAGGGAAAGCGTCCAAACTACCGACCCAAGATGCAAGATCAGCAGAACCCCAGACCAGCGAGATTTCCTCACACTGCACAACCCCAGTACCAAGGACCACCAGGCCCTCGTAAGTGCTTTCATTGTGGTCTTGATGATTGTTTTGACAAATATAATTGTATAGCATATAATCACTTTTGTAAAATTTGTTCTAAATTCAACCATTTTGAATCTGTATGTTTTCGAAATCCAGCAAGTCCATTTTTCGACCCTTCTCTTAAATTACAATAGGAATTCATGCCTATCCATAGCACGGATAGGCGCCTCGAAAATTCAAAATTGGCAGAAATCAATTTGGCAACAAATTTAGTTAGAAATACTGTTTCTGTTTTTATCAATGGTGTAAAAACAAATGCTTTAGTTGATACGGGTGCCTCTATAACTGTTGTTAGTGCTTCATTTTTAAGCAAAACATCTTTTGAAAACTCGGTGCTACAAAAACCAGATTATCACTTTGTCAATGGTGTAGGAGGTCATTTGAAAGTGCTAGGGAAATTAAAATTACCATTGTCTTTTAAAGGTGTGACATTTACCTTTCCAGTGCATGTAGTAGATAGATTACCACATTCTTTGATTATTGGTCTTGACTTTTTACAAAAACACCAAGTGACCCTTAATCTAGCTGAAAATACAATGTCTTTTTACAATGACTCAGCAAATGTGTGTTTAATGAAATCTAGTAGTGGTTTAGTTAGAGTGGCAACAACAACAATTTTGCCACCCTTTTCTGAGAATGTTTTGTCTGTCAAGGTGTCCAAAAGATATTCAGGTGAAGAAGTGCTATTAGAGCCAATAAAAGATATCCAGAATCTACACATATTGGGTGCTCAATGTCTTGTTAAAATCAAAAATGGTCAATCAGTTCTACAGGTGCTAAATCCCACAAGTCAAGAAATTAGGTTACCAAAAGGTAAGGTTATTGCTAGTGTTTCTGATTTTGACCCCAATGCAGTTTTTAATTTTGATGCATCAACTCCATCAGAACACAACACTGCACATGTCAACATGGTCAATACACAGCAAAACACAAGTGACAAAACACCACTCACTTTTGATCTTAGCAAATCAGATATAACCAGTGCTCAAAAACACACATTGACACAATTTCTCAACAAAAACAGAGACATTTTCGCAACTGGTTATCATGAATTAGGACAATGCAACATGTACATGCATAAAATTGACACAGATCCAAATGCAAAACCAGTAAAAATGCCATTTTATAGAACAACACCTTCAAACCATGCCGAGATCAACAGACAAGTCGAGGATCTCTTGAAAAATGACATTATTAAGGAGTCAAACAGTGACTGGCATTCACCCTGTCTTCTTGTCAAAAAGGCTTCAGGCGAATTTCGTTTGGTTACTGATTTTCGACATTTGAACAAGATAACAAAACCAATGTCTTTCCCTCTCCCTCGTCTTGAGTGTGTTTTCGATACAATTGGTCAAAGTCGGGCTCAATACTTTTCTAGTCTTGATCTTCACAGTGCTTTTCTTCAAATTGGCATGCATCCAGACTCTAGGCACAAATCTGCTTTCATCACTCAGAGTGGTATTTATGAATATAAACGTATGCCATTTGGGTTGATGAATGCTCCAGTGTCCTTTCAGATGGTCATGACTCAAGTTCTTAGAGGATTAACTTGGCGTCAATGTTTAATCTATCTTGACGACATTTTGGTCTTCTCTGAAACATTTGAGGATCATTTGACTCATCTTGATGAAATCTTTACTCGCCTTCGCAGAGCTAATCTTAAGCTAAAGCCAAGCAAGTGTGACTTTCTTGCTAAAGAGATCAATTACCTTGGGCATATCAGCTCTAAACATGGTATTCGAACCAATCCTGAGAAAACCAAAGCTGTCAGCACATTTCCTGTTCCCAAAACACAAAAAGATGTTAGATCATTTCTTGGCATGTGTAATTACTATAGAAAATTTGTGAAAGACTACTCAAAAATCACTTCTCCTTTAAACAATCTCTTACGCAAGGATGTTACTTTTGAATGGACCAAAGAATGCCAAATTTCCTTTGATGCTCTTAAGCAGTGTCTTTTGTCTTCACCAATTCTTTCTTACCCAGACATAAACAAAAACTTCATTCTTACATGCGATGCATCTTCATCAGCCATTGGGTTTGTTTTGGGTCAGTTAGATGACACAGGAAAAGAACATGTCATAGCTTACGGTGGCAGAAGCCTTACTGATGCTGAAAAGAAATGGTCCACTTCAGAGCAAGAGATGCTTGCTGTTCTTGAGGGTATTCGTTCCTACCGAATCTATCTTTCTGACAAGAAATTTACAATATATACTGACCACAAAGCTCTCAAGTATGTAATGGATCAAAAATGAACAACAGGGCGACTTGCTCGTTGGGCTTTAGAAATCCAGGGTTATCAATTTGACATAATCCACAGACCAGGCAAAAATAACGAAGTGGCCGATGCTTTGAGTAGAAGGGAGTATGACACAAAGAACTCTCAGCCAGATGAAGCAGTTGTTTCATCTTTAACAACTGGAAAAGAACCACTACCTCTCTCCCAAGATTCACCTTCTCCTGTTGAATGCAATACATCTCCAGAATTTAATTCTGTCTCTTCTGAACAAGATAATCTCTCAGAACTTACTCAAGTAACTCTTTACTACTCTGATATTCCCAATCTTTGTTCAGTTGAACCTGAATTAGAAGTCAGTTTTGAAAACCCAGAACTTTCAGATCTCTCTAAACTTGCAGAGCTACAGCAGAATTGTCCAGACTTCAAAAGCATCTATTTCTATTTGAAGAATGACATCCTTCCTTCAGATGAGAAATCTCGAGACAAAATCATTCAAAACAGTAAGTATTATGAAATCTGCAATGGAGTTCTGTATCATTGGTTCCAGAGAAGAGTCAAATGCAACCAAGCACCTGATGATAGATGGATCCAGCAACTTGCTTTACCCAGAGTCCTTAGAATTGAAGCTCTGAAAGCTTACCATGACAGTAGTGCTGGTGGAGCCCACCTTGGCATTGAGAAAGTGATGGCAGCAATGAAGTCTAAATACCATTGGCCGAGGATGCACCAGGAGATTTACAATTACATCCATTCCTGTGACATCTGCCAAAGAGTAAAGCGAAATACTCATGCACGTCCTCCCCCATTAACATCTCTACCTGTTGTTGGTCGCTTTGAGCGATGGCATATGGATTTCCTTAAGTTGCACAAAACATCTCAGGGTTATCAGTATGTTCTTTTGGTTGTTGACTCCTTTACAAAATGGGTGGAAGCTTTTCCTATGCAAACACAAGAAGCCACAGAAGTCGCCAAATGTCTCTTTGAACATATCTTTTCTCGCTTTGGTTGTCCCAAATCACTTGTTTCAGATAGAGGAAAATCTTTTATGAACAATCTCATTTCATGTCTTTGTGAAATTTTTGACATCAAGCACTTCTTAACATCAAGCTATCACCCCCAGACAAATAGCCAAGTGGAACGGACAAACAGTACCTTGATTCAATGTCTTAGAGCCTATGCAGACAAAGAGCAAAACAACTGGCCTTCCAAATTACCAGGAATTCTTATGGCTTTACGCAATTCACCATCAACTCAATCCACAGATTTATCTCCTTTCTACATGGTGTTTGGTGTAGAGATGAATCTTCCTTTTGATGTCCATGCTCTTCCAAAAGACAATCATCTCAGCAAAACTTCCAAGTATCAACTGCAGGAAATTGTAGAGAATTTGAAAACAACTCATGAAATTGCCTCAAATAATATCCTTAAGAGCCAAGAAAAATCCAAAGAGAGATTCGACAAACATGCTAAAGTCCCAGACTTCAAGCTCTTTGATAAAGTTCTCATCAAAAGTAACAAAACTCCAGTAGGACTTTCTCCAAAGTTAGCTGAAAAATATCAAGGACCCTACTACATATCAGAAATTGGGCCAAATTATACATACAAAATCAGACGTTGTTCCAACCGCAAAGAGCTCAAATCCTTCATAAATGCCTCACAAATCAAACATTATTATGACCCTGAAGTGGAAAGAGACAACATAGCACAAACTCAAGCTGTTCAAAACCAGAATCAACATAACACTGGAGATGACAATGACAATTCAGATAGCCAAAATGTACCGACTACCAACCAAAGCACTAATGATGAGATTGATCAACCCCAATCCCAACCCCAGAATCAAGCACCTGACACAGACAATGATGCTCAGCAGTATCCTTATGACATCAGAAAACTTGTCAAATACAGACATAAAGATCAGCATTTCCGTATAGAATGGACTGATGGATCCAAAACATGGGAACCACAAGAAAATATTAGACCTGATTTAGTCGAAGAGTACTTTGAGAAATACACAAAGAAAGGACGTCTTAGAAAACGATAAATCTACAAATACAACTTGAAAACAGAAATACTAAAACAATAAAAAAAAAAGTCAATATCTAGGAATACATAAAATAGGTCAGAGAAAGCAGTTTTGCATCAGTCAGTTGTATATTTGGTATATTGTTGCTTCCCGGCCGGATTTGTACCATTCTTTATAAGACATGTTAGATACATTTTTGGGAAAATAGTCATTTTGATAGAGACTTTGCTTTCTATTCAATGTTTATAGTGCTAATATGTGTCTGATCAACACATCCTTTCTTGATTATCTACCACTTATTGTTCTTTCTTGGTATCTTTATAGGGTTTGGTCAATGGCAATGGTTACCATTTTACATCTGCACTCTGATATGCCTATTACCATCTACAACAGCAATCATCACAACACCACAAAACCTGATGGAAATTGACAGTGTCATCCAAAACCAAACTGTTCATGCTTACAAATTGTCAGAGTATTTACATGTATATAATACACAATACTTTCATTCAGAACAAAGCAATGAATTTATTTTTCCATCTATATACTCACTTCTCCCTGACAACTGTCCCAAAATTAATTGTCTTTTCCCTTGTGTGAGCGTTAATGTGAATCTTATTTTTATCACTTTATGCTTGGCAAGATTTAGTGTAAATTTTTCTTACAATAGGAAATTTTCTACAATTCTAATAATTTTGCTAGAGTCAACGGGTGTCAAATCAAATTCTGAACTTCCATCTTTTATTTATAAGCCAGAACAAACAACCACTCCTGAACCATCTGAGTTTCAATTATTGTTGTCAAATTTTTTATGGAACCATGCATCTGTTTTATTAAGTTCAATTGTTATTTTCATTTTATTGATTTGTTCATTATACTATTTCTGTATGAACAGAAAACAAAGGTTCACACAAATTGTTCTTGAATTAACCACTGGAGGTGAATGTATTTTTGTACCTGTTTTAAATTTACCTTTGTGTCCTTCATTTTGGAAAATCTGCCCACCTTCAGATATTATTGACATAACTGTATCAGTATCTCTTTTTACCTCAAAAATGAAAATTGAATGGACTGGTTTCAATGTTACAAATGTTACAGGCACCCGTACTATCAATGTAAAATCTACTGTTCCTTTGAATTTTTTCTCTGCAATGAAAGCTAAACGCATCACTGAACAACCATTTGATGTTCATATCTTAGCTTCACATCATGGTATTTTTCAACCTTTACCACATCATGGTACATTTATTGTTGACTCTTTGAATACAAAAGAACATTTGCCATAATCTTTCTTTACATTGTCATATTTCATGTCAGTTTTACATGTGTGCATTTTTACTTGGTACTGTCAAGATGTTTTTGTGCATTACATGTTAGTTTTGGTGGTGTTGTAAATTCATCTATGAATATGATTATCTTGAAAGTGTTCAATGTTTATAAAAGATAATGAAATTGAAAGCTATCCATTTAAGCTTGTATATATTATGCCTCATTTTTTTTAATGATTGTTGTAAATATCAAAACTTTGTATTGTATGAATTTATGTTTTTAGTTAAATATCTCTTATATTTAGCAAATGTCTTCAAAGAAAGGTTCTCCATTTGTAAATATTTGTATCTATTGATTTTTGATATCACATGTCTTTATTTTGTTCTGCTTTTGTTCTTTTCAATTTCATGTTTTTCAATTACATCACATGTATATTGTTAAAACTGCCAATATACATAAAGTGTATAAAAAAAAAAATAATATTAAAAAAAAAAAAATTAGCTTTGAGGACAAAGCTTTTTCAGGCAAGGGGGGAGATTGTTATAGTTAGTTTTAAATTCTATGAATTCTAAAACTTTAATGTAACAGGTTATATTATATGAATTTTAATTCATTACAATTTGACATTTTAAATTTGTTTTAATTTTTATGAAGATAATTCCTTTTTTCTTAATTTCAATTTTGTTTAATTTCATTATGTTTTCTTAAAATAATATCAATTATTTTTTTTTCTGTATCACAAAAAAGTATACGCTTTCTTGAATCCATTAAATGTGGAATTTGAGCAATCTGTCACCTTTCGGAAATCAATTTACTCATGACAGATTGCAAAACAATTATTTTATCTACTAAATAAACTGTAAAATTCTTTTTTATTTCGGCCTTTTTGTTGGCTAATTCTTGGCGAGATCGGCTTGACACTTTGCTATGACACAGGTATTAAATTATTTTTACGTTTTAGAATCTTGTTTATTTTGTTTCGGCTTCACCTAATCTTCCTATTGTTAAAAACTCAAAACGGAAATTTAGCTAATTGACTTCATCACCTTTCGGCTCTTTGATAATGTAAGTAATCAGTGTCAAGCCTATCAAAAGAAATCGCTGATTTACCTGTTATAATTTTTTGTAACAAGCTTCCTGATTGGTCAAGAGTACAATTCCGAAGTAGAGTCCGGATAGATTGTGAATTTAGCAAATTCACTTTCTATCTGCTGACTCTACAATAAACATCATTGAACTTAATCGGAATTGTTTCTCTTTGCCAATTTAGGTAAGCTTGTGTTATTTTATTTGAAAGTTAAAGATTAGATTTAATTTCATTATAGTTATTTTTAATTAATATTTTAATGATTTCCTATAAAGTATTTTTGATACAGAATTAGGATAAATTACTTTGTTCATTTGGCTTACACTTCATTTTTAAATATCTGAAATGTTTTATTAATTTCAAATTGCTTGTTTCATTTAATGTTCAAATAATGTTTAAAATTATATAATTACATTATTAGCAATCATTTCTTTGTTGAATTATTCACGAAATAAGGTTTTTGGAATTTTTCTATTTTTATAAATTTTTGGCAATTTAATTTTACCGCTTATGAATTATGTTCCCTGTTCGGAACTCTCTAGTCAGAGAAGGTAACTAAATTTTCCCGAAGTTTTGTAAACATTGTCTTTGGAGTTAAATGTTTGTAAGTTTTCTGATTTTATTGTCTACTTTTGATTTTTAACTTCTGTAACTGTAAAAACTTTGGTAAGCGCTATGCATGACTGATTTCACGTAACCGATCGATCTTTATTTGTTGTTTTAGTAATCGTACCTTCTCTTAGCGGGTTTCGCTACAGGTTATTTCAAAAGTTATTTACTTATCTGACATTGTTTATTCGATAATTACTTGTACCTGTTTATTATAATTTTTTTTGTGTAACAACTTTTATAAAATTCACTTTCTATCTGCTGACTCTACAATAAACATCATTGAACTTAATCGGAATTGTTTCTCTTTGCCAATTTAGCATTACAGTAGAAAAAGCGAGTAGCTATCCTACCAGGCTAATTTCCCCAAACTTCACAGACGAAAAAGTCACTGTGAAATATACATGCCATATGTATTTTTCTTACAAAATGTGTTGAAAAGCTTCAGCATTAGTTAGGTCAAGAGGTTAAAGTCATGAATTTTATTTTGTTGACATAAAATTAATGTTGAATGCCATTCAAATGCAACTTCATAAATAAAAATGAAAATTCATGCTTATGTTGAACAGTAACAACTAATCTCTCAATTGAGCTTTTCAAATGCAGTGTATGTAATTCAAAGAAAGAAAGTATATTCAAAGAAGTGATATTAATTTTTATAAGTCAATAAATGTCAATATAGTATATAATTGTAAATTTTGGACGTTCATTGTGTCATAATAAGGATGGTTGTGCAGACAGATATTCATAATGTGCACTTCAATTTGTCAGCACAGTCATCTGTGTAATGGCTCATGAAGATGTGAAATTTACAAGTCGGTGCTTAATGTAACTTGTGCTACATACATAAGTTGATATTCTGGATTACAGTGCAAGAACTTGTTTCTAAGCTACAAAAATTGAATGACATCACATCATTTGAAAGGAGCATTTTTACATCTGCATCCAAGGAGAAAGCCTGGCACAGTTTTCACAGCATGTTGCCATCTCTGAGAGAAGATGTTTACCTTGTGATAGGGGACTTGCAGCTGTCAACGTTTGTTTGTCTGCAAGTGGCAGAGGAGGTAATCAAGTGTAGGTTTAAGTCCTCTGAGGATGAATTTAGCAGCAAAGAAGCTGAAGGTCTGTCTGCAGCCGAGAGAGACATTATTTCCTATATTGCAGGGTTTGTTCTCTTCCGATGTAAGAAGTATTTTAAAACTGTACCATCCATTGTTGATATTGTTGAAAAATTAACAGATAAAGATGCAAGTTCCAAACTTATTTCAGTTAAATCCAGAGGTGGGTTAACTCAGCCATGCACCACTTTTGTTGATTTCATTATGTTGCTAGAATTTGTTTTCAGAAGTTTGTGCAACTCTGCAATCATTGTTCCATCACTTCAACACTTCGTGAATTCTGTATGTCAGAGTAATGGAGTTGTCAGTGTTTTTTGTAGTTCCACATACCATACTAAGTGGATACAGCATTGCAAGAGAAACTATTGCTACATGTTGTCAACCTTTTCCATAAGGTTAGGTGTCATGCCAAATGTAGACAGACTATTGAAAGATTCCACGCTAAAACAAAATCTGTGGGAAAACAAAAATCTCTTAGAAATTCTATTGATCACTGATTAGTCTGTGTCCAATTTATAGTCATATACTGTAGATTAAATGTTCAAAATTTGGAGGAATAGGATGAGATACGAGTATTAAAGTAGAATTATCCTGCATTAAAGTTGAAAAACTTATTAATGTCTTTTAATTCTTTTTAATGGACTGTCAGAGACTGCTGTGGGTCTCTTTCCCCCATCTCTCCCAGCTGTGTTTCCCTTTGGTGTTATAGAAAAGGCAAGATCCCTCTGCAATCGTAATTGATTTTCCTGGTAGCTGAAAATTCATTTAATTCATTTAATAATCACCCACTCACTGTTACCCATGAATGTGTAACAATGAAGTAAAACAATGTTGAAAAAAATTAAATATTTAGAAGTGGTTTTGTCTGAAATGTAATAATAATTAAAAAAAAAAACATCACATAATGAGGAAAATTTACATACATTTTAAATTGGTTAACTAATAGTGCATATTTCCAATTTCACATAGTTATAGGATCAAATTTACTTCTGAAATGTAAATTGCTGCATGTTCCCATTAAATTGATAAACTCATTAACTACAAATTTCTAAATGAAACGGCTATCTACTTAGCATAAAACCAACAAAAAATAGAATTTAGGTACCTGAATTGATGAATGGTTGGATTATCTTGCCTGGCCCCAAGTCCTCGATGACGCCCAAAGTGCTCCTCAAGAGGGTCTTGACAGAAGTCCTGGCTGAGGACATAGGGCAGTCCCTGTCCAAGGAGGTACTTAACAGCCTCTATTAGAGCATGCACTATAAAATGGGTGCAAGAGTGACACATTGTATTATATTTATTTTAATGCGTTCAGATACAATATGAATATTTTCTGAGAAAAAAATGAAAAAAACAAAAGAAAATCACGGATAATGGTAAATTGTTACAGGTACAGGTATTGATGATCCAGCATCATTGTGTACTGTTTATAACCAATTGGAAGATGCTCAGCATACTGTCCCATGGTTGTTTTTAAAATCATCCAAAATGAGCAATTTCAATTGCAAACTGATTAGAAAATAAGACAGTTTGACAATTGGTTCACATTTTGATAATGATTCATATGCAATATGATGATCCAGCATCAACCTGACCAGCAGGTAAAAATAGTGCACAGCTGCAAAATACATTTCACTGTACATGTGTCTGCATGACAAAGAAAATAGGCAATTTCTCTGTATATACAGTATAATCATTTATAAATACTTGTTAAAATCAAATTGGAAGCACATTCCATATTATGGGTATATGGTATCAAGTTTTTTAAGATGCAAAGGTTCTTATATTGTAATAGGAAAAAATCTGTAACTGGTGTATTTTCTGCATTTAGAACCACAACAAACAATTACCTTATGTTTGAGAAATCACTGAAAGTTGTTTATCTTTTATTTTCATGTTCTAGTAAGCATAGTTACAGATAAGTGCTTCAACCTTATCGCTGAAGTATTTTTCTACCTGTCATAACAATTCCCTCATAGGTTTGGTGGGAAAGGAACATTCTGTTTTTTTTCAGATTTGGTGAAACCCTGTCGATTCTGCACTGCATTTTTCCACTGATCAAGGTACTCAAGGAATTCAGTTTGCAAGAACTGAAAAACAACAGCAAAGAGGTTTTTTTTGCTTTAGTGTTGTTTTTCTTGCACAAAAATGTCACATGTGCATGTACTGTACATGTACTGTATAAAGTAATTGTTACCTGGAAACGTGGGTCATTTATAGTCTTATATGGTGCAAGGTCAGGCTTTCTAACCTGTACAGCTTCATGAAGAGACCTGACGTTTAAGCAGTCAAAAAAGCGGTCCACTAATGAGAAGAATCTCGCTGTCTCTGACATATCTGGGCCATAGTAGCCTGCCATGACTCGTGAAACAGAGTCGCTTAGAACCTATGTGTAGCAAATTTGTTAGGCAGATATAAACTTAAAAGATAACACACACATGCATAAAAGAAAGTTTTCTTCCACATTTACAAGGCAAAGCCCAAACACCATATATATATAATCTCTACTTTGATATACAGTGTATTGTACATGTAACCCCTTCAATAATGAAAGTTTACCAAGAGAATTGCAAAGAACTGCCCCTCCACTTCAAAAGTAACACGTTTAAAGTAACCTTCCAAAACAATAAAAATAATAAACACCTGTGCTGCTAGTCGAACACTCATCGTGGATGAAGGTGTTAGATAAATGTGGTCATACTTCAATTTAGTGCGATACAAATGACCTTGGGTGTCATCTGTGTACACTTTCTCCACATGAGACCACAGTATGTTCTTGTCATTGTTCTAGGAAAATTAGAAAAAATATCTGGTTTATTTTGCTTAAATAACCTTAAATAATGAATGTCTCAGCTGTCAACAAGGTTCTGCAACAGCATGCTCATCACAATAAACATAGAAATCTTTTACAATCTGGTTGTAAGATGGACAAAGGCATGAAAAAAAAAAATAAATATAAGGATCTCATTTAAAAACAATGACAAATTGTAAGGGACACATAGGTGACTTTTTTTCTGCAAGTTTTCACACACACACACACAAACACATTATACATATATATATATATATATATATATATATATATATATATATATATATATATATATATATATATATATGTGTGTGTGTGTGTGTGTGTGTGTGTGTGTGCGTGTGTGTGTCAATTAAAAATTCATTTTAGATTCAAATACTGTAGATTCCTAAATATATGTGAGGAATAAATTATCGCATAATTACGCGAGGAGCACCGCTCGCGAAATAAAACTACTCGCTTTTATTTTTATGGTGCTTTAATGTATGTAAAGTCTCTAGATAAATCTCCCTTTCGCGAATTATTTTTCTCGCGATTTGACGTCATTCGGCCATTTCGCGATATTAAGTACTCGCGTACAATAAGGAATCTACAGTACAATAAGAGCAGGCAGGCATTAGAATCTTAATTTTTACTTTATTTTTCCTAATTTACCTTTACCTTATTGAATGCATTGACATACCCAGAGATATTTTGTTCCTCCTGGTCTGGATTTGTGCACATTGTTTCTCACAGTTTTTATAAGATGTGGAGCATCAGAAAAGAAAAACACATTTCTTTTTTCTGTTGCAAAGAGGTTTTCAGTTTTGAACACTATGGGCTCATTTGCTGTTCGATGGATCCTGTATAGGCGTTGGTTTGGAGAGGCCTTGTCACTTGTTGAGGAGATAACCTATTTTGCAAAATGCTGTTTTTATGCACATAAAATGAATGCATTAGGATGATTTAAGAAATCATGCTACATAATATTGAGACAAATAGCTTACAATGCAGGAATACATTAGTTTTATAAACCTTTAAACCAGATGTTTCTAAATAGGCAATAGCTTTCCATAAAAGGGGGTACAGCTCATCTGCAGTGGATGTTTTTGTTGGAAAATGGCCAATGCTCATCTTCACATGTGAATTTATGCCAACAACCTCATCAAATTTCCAAGTATCAGGACTAGTGAAACCTATGACTTGGTCACTCCTTCTGTCATACACCAGATCTGCCTTTATCTTCATTTCGTCATGAAGAAGGGCAACATATCTTTTCTCTGGTGGCAAGTCTAATGCTATTTTTTTCAACTCCTTCAAAAAAAATCTTCACATTTATTGTGTATTTTTCAGCAAACTACTCAAAATGTTAAGCATGTTTGAAAACTGAAATTGTACCTCAAAAGCCTGAGGTTGAAAATGCTTTTTTTTTGCTCTCGCCAAAACAAGTCCATCAAAGAGTTGTCAGGTGTCCTACCCTCTAATGCTTGGAAAAGGCCCTGGCCAACTTCATCTTCAACCATGGCTTGATCCCCACTTTGTAAAGCTGCCAAAATACTTTGCACTTTTTTATTTTCCTGTCGCGCAGCTTTCACCTCCTGTATTAATGTACTTGGAGGGAGAGAAGTTAATGGGGTCTTAGGATGGACCATGTTAACTCTAGTTGTTAACCCATGATTTACATGTAGTATGCCTGACAACTTTTCACAGCCTTCACACCTACTTGTTTCATCTTGCATTATCCCACCTAAACAGATATGAGCTCTGATGGTGGTTTTTGTAACAGGCTTACCGTTAATTATGGCTGTTGAAATAAACCTGTATCCATCTGAGCTATGAACAGGTACATCTGCATAATCCTCCACGCCTGGACACTTGGACAAGGCAGCAACTTTCTTCAAAAAAGTTGTTAGGGGCACTTTTTCTACTGATCTTTCCAGTTTACACACACGTCTATGTGAGTAAAAAATTGACAGCTAGCTCATTGTATCTTGTTCATTAATATGTCTTGTGCATGCATACACGTGTAAATTTATACATAAACTGAAGTGTAACATACTTGTATAAAAAGAAAAATTAATTTAAAAAGCAATACATATAATTTTAATGAGCACTTAGAAAATTAAAAAAAACTGTCATTGCTGTGTATGTTGCTTATATTAAGATTGTACATGTTGTACATTGTATTTAATTGCACATGAAATACCAGCAATGTGAATGTTGATCCAGCAACTTTATAAGTGTAGGACGACCAGCGACCTTGCACAATGTTGATTTTTAAATCATCCAAAATAAATTTAACAATTGCAAACTGATACAAAGTGTTATACAGTTTGACAATTGAATAAATATTTTGAGAATGATTCAAGATATGTGAAGCTTTTATATTCGATGATCCAGCATCATTCTGATCTACAGAAAAGTAGAGAACTATTTATGAAAATATTTAAATCATCCAAAATAAATTTCACAATTGCAAACTGTTACAAAGTGTTATACAGTCTGACAATTGAATAAATATTTTGAGAATGATTTAACATATATGTGGAGGTTTTATATTTGATGATCCAGCATCATTCTGATCTACAGATTTATAGTTATGCAAATATTTAAGAACACTGCAATAATAAAATACTATCATTGGATAGATACAGACCTTGAAAAAACACATTTACTGAAAGATCTGCATTGATGACCACTCTCTTTGTAATACTGCCAGCTGTGTGGTCGTATTGCCCAAGAACCAATACTGAGTTGTCCGATTTTAGGGTAATCCAGTCATAACACTTTACACTATCCCTCTTAACCTCTTCAAAGTTGTAATATGCAACTTTTTCTGGCAAAGTTGGTAGTGGACGTTTACTCTGAATTGTTAAAATTAAATTTGAAACTCATCTAGTAACAGTGATTCAGACTATACACACATTGTCCAAAGGACTGTCATCAATGTGTTGCATATATCCATGCTCAGATTTTCATATCAAGTTTTAAAATATTTTTCATTATTAAAAATTAAATGTATAAATTTTTAGCTCTAAATTCTGTAAATATTTTATATTAAACATCCAGAACAAGTAATCTTAAAATATTTTGGTAATTACTATACACCTGAATCAAAACTGAAAAAGAAAAGCACAATAATTATTCTGTGCAGAACTAACTGGAGCTTTCCTTGGAGGTAGCTTTGGAGTCTCCACTGACTTCTGTGGCATGTTGATTGTTGGCATACTTCCGGGTACTAACTTATATCCTTTACTTGTATATATACATATGGCTAAGCAAAACAAGTGAATCACTCATTTAATATTTACATAATGAACTGAATATGACACTTTAGGTAGTTATCACGTTTTGCACAAGAAAATACACTGGTAATAATCAGTATATTGCATGTATGACATTATGCATGAATGTAAATGTATGCATTCATTGTTTAAATGGGAGAAAATCATGACCTTGCCCCCCCCCCCCCCCCAAGTACAGTTCAGTTATATAGATATTAAGTAATCTCTGTAATATTTACACAATTGTAGAAAATACGAAGCTAAATATCTAGAGTAAATACCATGAAATAGCAGACAGCTCTTGTCAAAATGTACAGAACATATGTACATAGTGTCTGCATTAAAACTCGGATCGACTCTGTTCACAGCAGCGATGAGCTTTGACCTCCAGTGTTGGGATTCTGGATCAATCCCTCTGGGAAAGCTAAAGTAGCTTATAATACTTTCCGAGTCCTTTGTTTTTCCTTGCGAATTGTGGCAATCAACCACACAACAATACCTTCCTACCATGATAAATGATGATGTGCTTTACGGCTACATGATTTCATTACAGGAAGTCAGGTTCTATACATCCCGGTGAGGGCGCTGCAATCGCAGGGAGATCGCTACAATGAAATGATAAGGATGACGTCACAAGTCGGCGATCCCTCTGCTTTAAGTCTATGATTATAGATAGATTAGATTTAAATTAACTTGTCTGATTATTTTTAATCTTTTTAATGATATTCGTGTATGTTATATGTTATGTATTTGTCATCCCTCTCGAGAGATGACATATTAAGATTGAATGTCGGAAGTCGGGCCCTGACAATCTCTCACCAGAGGGCGTATTACGCTACGCTACAACTAGATGGAAATTAAGCGTTCCATCGAACTCCTTCCTGCAGGTTGAACAACAGTATAAAATTTTGCTATATATTCTTACCAAAAATGCGCAACTTTGAGTTGGTGGTATTAATTGAAAACTAACTTTTGAGAAGTTTCCTTTTCAGATCTTGTAAAACAATATTAATTCTTTATACAGATTTCAGTACAAAAAAAATCCATCCAGCATGCAAGGCACGCAAGTTTGTTTCGATCGAAGTCGAGCAGATGCTTGAAAATCAAGTCCAGGACCTAATCAATCCCCACTCAAATACAGTGTATAGAAAAATCAGCACGCCCTAAATTATAATGAATCTAGGAGTTGATCCTTACGTCGCAGGTTCGAATCCCACTGTGGGACGTGGAGACCGGTCCTTCAGATGAGACCGATAAACCGAGGTCCCGTGTCGCAGTAGGTGCTGGCACGAAAAAGGTCCATCACTGCTCAATGGCCCTAAGTGCCGAGTACAGGACAAAATTTGCAGCTCTCCACCGGCAAGTGGTGGCGTCTCCATATGAGTGAAAAATTCTCGAGAGGGACGTTAAACAACAAACAAACAAACAAAAACAGTTTACGTTTTACAAGTGTGTTCAATTTGTTAAACTCTGTACATATCACATAGCACGGACTGACAATACTGGTGAGTTGGTTTTGCTTTCGAACATTTCTACTCTGAATTTTCTGGATTATAGATGCAAAATTTTTCAGTAATGCATAACAAAATCGCTTCTTTTCTTGAATATTAAGGATAAAGTTAAAATTTGTGTAAGTGCAAAGATGTGTTAATCAAACGCGTCCCGGAATTCGTAGTTCCAAAAATTTCCAGATAAAATAAGTTTTTAATTATATTTTCGTGTGAAATGCTATTGCAATACATGTATATAGGTTGTGATATTATATAGAAAATTGAGAAAATATTAAGTTCAAATCTGTGTCTAAGCACCTTTAAGACTGTAAGCTTTTTGAAAAAGCTCTACTTGTTATCTGATATGTCTCATTATGTCTCCATGTATAATTTTAATCAATAATAAATCTGTGTCTTGATTTGAATGAATATTTTCCATCTTCAGCAGTATTAAAAGATGAGATATGATTCAGTAACTAACAAGCTATTAAACCCAGGCCCCTAGAATAGGGCGGGGGGGGGGGGAGGGGTAGTTTTCTGAGTATAGTCTATTGTTATAGAAAATTTTCCCGTAGATGCTAGTTGCTCTAATGTCGAGCACTAGCAATTCCAGGATTTGGATAGTGAAATTAGGTGGGTTTTTTTTTTCTTTTTGCTTGTCAGACTTTTGAGAAATATTGCCCCTTTTTTTTGTCTTTTTTTCCTTTATCAGATTTTTTTTTAATTAAGTTGGCCCCCCCCCCTTTTTGAAATCGTTGCTACCAGTCTGATTATAAACCACCATACACGCTGTTGAAGCTAGGGAAAAATAGTGACACCACCACAGAATACTACACTGTACTTTGCTATGCATGTGTACAATATGGTGTAGAGTAACAGCAATATTTAACAAAATTAGATAAAATTTCAAGAGCTAGAGCCACAAAGTACAAAAATAGTCCTTCACTAAAATTGATGAACTTATGTTTATATAATTTGAAGGGTTTTAAACTATTTTTCTTAAATATCTTTTTCTAGTTTTCTTTTTACGGTTAAAATAAACTTTGCTTCTCTAATAATAAGTATTAAAAGTTTACAAGTCAAGCAGCAGGCTTGTAGCAACGCTTTCAAAAGTAGGGGGGGGGGGCTTTCAAAAAAAAATCCGTCATTAACTAATTAACAGTCCAATTCCTGGAAATTGACAGTGCTTGACCTTGCAGCAACAAAAGGGGGGACCAATCACTAAAGCAAACTACTATACTCAGAAAAAGTAGGTCCTCCCCAGCATTCTACGGGCCTGAGCAGCTTTGTAATACTGCATCTGACATAACTCTCACACAGGAACTTATAAATGAAAATTAAAAAAAAAAGCTATAGAACATGACGTGAGGCAGCTTATTACCTCATCAATGTAACCATAGGCATGAGGGACGGGAGATTATTAACACATGAAAGTTGTAGGAGATTATAATACGTTCATGACATTGGGTCAGATTATGACACAGATTTGAGTTATAAGCAATTTTAGCCTCCATTTGAGAGTAATAGACCAGGTATAGATAATACACCTTTTCTGCCAGAGGCATTGAACTTGCTGGAATGACCTTGAGTCAAGGTCAATTACTCCATACATACATGTACATGTACCCTTAGGTTAAATGCAAATTTATGATCAGTATGAGCGTCCCATGTTCTCCATACAAAATATACAATCAGGAAAGGAATTCAACGTTTTTTTCTTAAAATGACATTTAACTTGATCAAAGGATCTTGAGTCAAGGTCATGGCACACATTTGGGTCATAAGCAGTCCTTGTGTGCCATTTTCATCATTTTTCGAATGGAAAACCTTGTTAAAAATAAAGAGAAGATGAATTTCCCAAGTTCTACTCTTTTTTAACATGCAGTGTATTTAGCATCTGTTCATACAATGATAAGGTAATGAAATATTTTTTATAATGAAATGTATTTAACATTGCAAAATCCATAGAATCAAAATACATTACAAATTGAAACTTATTTGCTCTATCTACAATAAAAAAAAAAAGAAAGATAATTTGTAATTTGACCAAATTTAAAATTAACAAAAAATGAAAGCTTATTACATGTAGTACCAAACACTGACATGGTATCTAAAATTGATGCTGCACACATGGCAAATTCTGATAACACCAATAATGTATCCACAACCGATGCCATGGACATTTTGTGCCTCTCTATATTTAATTGCGATTATTTTTTTTTAATTTAAGACTCTTTAAATTTTACTTAGTATTCTTGAAAAATTGTGAGTTATAAGAGATATATTAAATGAAAGTCCGATATCGTATTGGATTGGTAATTAACCACCAAAATAAAGCGATTTGCTTGTCGTGTTTTGTGATACTCAACAAATGTTAAGGTAAATGATAGTTTTAAAAAGGATATTTTTGTCGGTTTTATTAAAGTCTGTTAAAAGAAGTATAGCGACTGTTTTTAATCGGAAAGTAATCCTTTAAATAAATATATTTGTCAAACTGGAAATTAAGGCAAAGTTCTACTTTAGATATATGTTAACAACAAGAATTTTCTTTTACTCATTTGGTTAAGATTAGGGAATGCAGCTTTATTAAAAGAATACGCGGAAATCCACACATAGAACTTAAAAGCTCTTTTTGGTGTAAATTATTCATAAAAGAATTGAAACACTATAATTACGAGTCCTTCTAAGGAGTATAGCTTCACTACCAGCTTCTCCCTGTTTACATCCCCGTTTTATTCTTTTTAAACGACTTTTAATCACCTCTATTTCTTAAGCTATCACTGCATTTTTATTGACGTCAACAACACATACAATTCAAAAATAAGACTTTCAGATTAATTTATAACCTATTCATCTTACTTTTTTTAAATGGGTCATTGTCCCTTGGGAATCTCGTATCCATTACATTAACCCATTCAAAATGTTTTGTCACGCTTACCATGTTTTTAAAATCCTCAAGTTCTATTCTTTTCATAAATACAGGTATAAATCATGGTAATCTGCATTTTCAAACTTTCTTTAGGGGCCGAAGGTTTAATATTAAAGTTTGCTTTTACTTATTTTCAAAATAATTCTGCGTTTGATAAGAAGTGAAGCATACATTCAAGTTATCAAAATGATTTTTTCCCTGCAAGGTTGAATGTATCGATTGTAGAAATACAAACAAACGAAAATTGCGGATGACTCTGTTATCCGTGGACAACATTTCGCTTCTTGTGAGCTGTGTGAGAGAAACGTCCAGTTTTTTGCCATCCTTGCAAGATAGGACTTTGTGTGAAATGTTTAACCCCTCACCTGGAAAATGTGGAACAGAATCATTGTTTTGTTTATTATCACATGCGGTTTTTTAACTACTATAAAATCTATCTGCAATCAAAATGTTATAGGGGAAATACATTCTGGATATAATGCTATATTAGATACGCCAGTAATGACATGATTTACTTAAGTTCAGTAAATTTTTAGATGTTCAAGTTTTTCTTGCAAATGGAGTTTCTACCATTTTAGCCCCATTTGAAGACGGATTTTTATACACAGGGTCAGGTGGAATCAAACAAATCAATCATAGGGGTGATATTTTTTTTAGGATTTGATGGCGACTTGAAGGGCAATAAAATTCTTTGAACCCAACACCCTATTCATCTCATTTCAAGCAAAAGTTGTAAAGTACACCACTAGACATGAAAGACTTTTAGAAATCGAATACGGGAAAAATGGAGAATCGATATACAGAAACCCTTCAAATATTTCAGTAAATAGAAATGGAGATATCTGTGTAGTTGATGATTCTGTTGTGAATAAGGAAGGTGATTTTTGCTTCTCGTATCCTCTATATCAGCAGGACAGATTCAAACCAAAGTACCTCTGTTGTGATTCATGTTGTAACATTATAATAGCTAATGAAAATAGCGAACTCCACATTATAAGCAAAGATGGTCATTTCCTCAGATTTCTCTTGTATGATGGGATTGATTGTCCTTGGAGTTTGACAATTGATAACGAAGACAGACTTTATGTTTCTGAAATGGGGACAATTCTTTCAGAATGATAGAATACCTACACTACAAGGGTTGATCTAAAAGTAATGTCATAACTGCTATAAAGTCTTATAAAATGAAATATTACATTGTATCAACAAAGTTTTATTATCTTATAGCCCTATTTTTTTTTAAATTTTTGCCTTAAAAGTTCACACAGGTACATGTATATAAAATACGTTTCGAAACCGTTAAAATCAACACAACGTAGGGTTGTTTTTTAGCAATGCAGGAAGGTAACCGCGTTGTTATGACTTTACTTTTTGACATTCATTGTTAATTTATCAGCAAATTTTTTTGTCCTCTGACAGGCTTCCTTTTAATGATATTTGCTGTCATTTTGTTATAAAGTGTTTTGTTTTAAATTGCAGAATTATAATATTTGAACTTTGTCCAAATAGTTTTTTTTAATTCTTTTCTTTTGTATATATCATATATCTTTGTCATTTAATGTAATTATGCACTTAAATGCATAAATAAGTATTCTATTTCATCAACTATGTACTAGATATTTGAGCAATGAATAATTTTCAAATTCAATGCTTATAAAATGATGAAGATGACTTATTCTGTTCAGCTTTGTTCTCCAGACTTACCTCTACAATCATCTCATATGATTCCCTACTATTTTTTCTTTCTTGGTTCTAATTTTGCGTTGTTCTGTTCGTCCGTCCGAGTACAAGACATGTTTTCGATGTTAAAAACCTATCTTAAAAAAGGTAATTTTTTGGTTTAATATCAAAATTTTAAATATTGTTTAAATTATTAAATTAATATTTATGTGTCTAATTGTTCTATCTGAAAAGGGAAATATGAAATTCTCAACAATGTGATCAGCACATACTTATAAGACTATTTTTTCCATTTTTTAAAATATATTCCACGACTAAACTGGAATATTGAATCCCTTTACATTTTAAATTTTTGCAATTGAAAAGATAAAGTGGAAATTATTTTCGATGGCAGTTTATTTGTGGGTGGCTCTAATTTTCACTATGAATTATGCAATCCTTAACTACAATATCCTTACTGTTAAAAAGAGATTTTTTCTTGAAAATTTTGAATATTGATTCTGACAATAGGTATGAATGTATAAAGAATGCAAAATTAAAAATTCGAAGGTATTAAAAATAATTATACGTGTAATTTAAATATTGGAAAAGTCAATCACAGTGTAACTTTGATACAGAATATTACAGACAACATTAAGCTCTTATTAGCGCACATGTTATCCATGAATCATGACCATGCATATTTTTATAAGATCTTAATAATACGTTTTTGATTGGTACCCTTTTCACTAATTTTATTTTTCATGTACAACGATACATATCAAACGTTTGTTGGTAACTGGGGCAAAAAAAGCTGCATTTTTTTTTTACATAATGTTTTGATAATATATGCATTTAAAATTACTATCCTTTTTTTTTATTTTTATCATTACTTTCAATTTAAAACATACCTATTTTCTTTTTTTCTTGTTTTGTTCGTTTCTCTTTGTTTAAATTCTTATTCTCTTAATTCCAAAGTCCAATCATGTATCCATTGTTGGTTACTATTGTTATTAATCAGAGAGCTCTATCAGCTTTACTTTGCATTAATATGGACTAAACTTCTTGTAATTGTTCAGTCCATATGGATGATTGCTTTATTGTTCATATTTGACGGAAAAGTATTGTAGGCTTATAGTTTTAAGACCTTTCGATTTTCAATCCATGAAAGATTACTAATCTTTCAAAGGACTTCTTGTTGCACCATGCATTTACACGTCGTTGATTATTAAGTCGTATAGCATTAAATAAATAAAACATCCTGCATTAAAGATTTCATCATTTAGTTTATTGCGATTTTCTGTCTTCAAGACACGTTAATTATTATTATTATTATTATTATTATTATTATTCTTGAAAGACTTTGAATCAACCTTGTAAAAAATCAAACGAAAGGCCGATACCGTAAAACACGGGATTGGAAAACAGTCACTTAAATAAAGTAAGTTGTTATTTGATTATCGCCTTGCGTTTCACTTGACATATTTGGAAGAAAAATGAATGTTTTAAAAGGACATTTTTTTGGCGGTTCTATTAAACACCTCAAGGACCATCTCTGTTAAAAGAGGTATAGCGACCTTTCCTGTTCTGCCATTTTTAAAGGTGCTTGGACACAGATTTGAAGTTAATATTTTCTCAGATTTTCTGTATAATTTCATGACTTATATGTTGCTATAGCATTTCATACTAAAATATAATAAAAATCTTATTTCATGTCGAAGTTATTGAAACTTCAAATTTCTGGACGCGTTTGATTGACACATCCTTGCACTTTCACAATTTTTTATTTTATTCTTAGTACTTAAGAAAAGTGGAGTTTTGTTGTGTATTAATGAAAAGTATTAACACTATAATCCAGAAAATTCAGAGTAGAAATGCTCGAAAGCAAAACCCACTCACAGTATTGTCAGTCTGTGCTCAGCGGTGTGTGCAGACTTTAACAATCGAACACACCCGGTGAATCGTAAACATTAACAATAACAGAGCTCGTGCCCTGTTTATAGAAACAGTTTACATTTCACGGGTGTATTCAATTTGTTAAACTCTGTACACAACACTGAGCACGGGCTGACGATATTAGTGAGGGGGTTTGCTTTAGCACATTTCTACTCTGAATTTTCTGGATTATAGATGTAATGTTTTTCATTTATACAAAAAAAAATCGCTTCTTTTCTTAAATATTAAGGATAAAGATAAAATTTGTGAAAGTGCAAGGATGTGTTAATCAAACGCGTCCAGGAATTCGTAGTTCCAATAATTTCCAGATAAAATATGTTTTTAATTATATTTTCGTGTGAAATGCTATTGCAATATATAAGTCGTGATATTACACAGAAATTTTGAGAAAATATTAAATTCAAATCTGTGTCTAAGCACCTTTAATGGGAAAGTACTTATTCCGGTAAATAAATTTTATGACACCGGAATTTAAAGCCAAATTTTACTTTATTTATGTGTTATCTAATTAATAAAAAAATATTCGAGAGTTTATCCAAAAGTTATGCCCAAGGCGATTTTTTAATCACATTTCAAAGGATAGCTTTATCGGAAATTGTAAGAGACGGAATTCTAAATTATTTTAAAGAAAATATTAATGACTTTTTAACACCTTTCTAGTGTAGTTGCCTGAGAATGGAAAAAAAATGTTTTGATTTTTTTTTGTGCAAATTTCATTCATAAATACTTAGAATATTTGTTTTCATATTTTTTTTACAATGGCATCTGTGAGTATGTAAAAAGAAATCCCTTACTCATGTCATTTATATATCCATAGAAATATATAGGTGAAAGACCTGATATTGTTTTAAGTCACGACTATGTGGTGTTATTGTATGCTTTCTATCATTTCCCCCTTTCTTGTCTGTATATAAAGCAGATTTTTTTTTATCTTATTCATATTTCCTTAAGAACTTTTTAAAAAGGTATTAAGTACAATTATGCAAGTATTGCAACTTTTTCATATATCGATAACGTGCACCCCGTAACAAGCACGACAAGCGTCGTCTAATTCCAGATAAAACTATTGATATCAGTATCAACTACTTCATTGCTATTGAAGTGATCTTATTTCCGACATACCTTTAGTTTATTCCGAATATTAAACTATGTCCGAGAATCAAGAACCTGACGAAACAAACAAGAAGATATCTGAAGACAACTCAAAACAGAGGTGAGTATAAAATCAATTACGTATTGAAATAGAATATTTCTACACTATTTTTATAAGAAATTACCTTAAAGTGATTTGTTTTAATTAACTTACAAATGTCATTTGTAATTTACTCTAGTGGAAATTATATTTTCAAATCATATTTTTAGGAAAAATATATACGTTTTAGATTTTTTAACCTCAGTTAAGACAAGTAAGATATTTGTTTTCAACGCCTGTGCTAAGAAATTAAGATATTTAAATATAATGCCCTATAAAAAAAACCCTCAAAATTAATTGACTTTTTCCCATCTGTTGGTTTATATATTTTTTTATATTTCAGAATTACAGCTGATATCACATATCATGAATATTTTATGGCTATTGCTTGTTTGTCAGCAAAAAGGAGCAAGGATCAAAAGCGAAAGGTAAGGTGTTATCAAATGCGTCATACTCTTGATATCTCTAGGTTTATGTTTTATGACAGTTCATTTTCTGAATACTTGCAAATCTAATCTATATTTATAATCAGCCAATTTTATGAGGTTGATTTATCGATATATAGACTTAATATTGAAGCATATCAACTGATAAAAAAGGGAGAGGTCGATATGTTTTTCTTTAAAGTCAATAAGCCATTGTTTAACTGGATGATTGATTTATTGAATATTGTTTAACGTCCAATTCGAGAATTTTTCACTCATATAGAGACGTCACCGTATGCCGGTGAAGGGCTTCAAATTTAGACCTATACTCGACACTCAGGGCCATTGAGCATTGAGGGTTCTTTATCGTGCCAACGCCTACCGTGACACGGGACCTCGGTTTTTAAGGTCTCATCCGAAAGATCCGTGACTTTTACTTCTAGTGCGAGGCGCTTGGCGAAGGAACAGTCACTACCTATGTTTACGTATTAGGTTTGACGCGTCGCGGCGATTGCGAGTTTAACCGGATGGAAGGGTATAGTTATTTATTTTTCTATTTGGGACAAATAATAATCAAACAAAATCATTATTGTACAATCACACCCGCTGTGAGGTCCTTGTCGTTATCGATTTACCTGGGGAATCCGTAAACAAATTAGTATGAAAATAATGATTTATATGAAAAACCGCATTTGACTTAAAAACAGATGGTATTTAAAATCAAGCCTTTGTATCGACCATATCATTTTGTAATTTTGACATTTAAAGAGATTGTTCATATCCTTCCATCATCAATTATTTTTTCAGTTTCAGTTTAGAAAGTGTTCGTACGTAGAGCATGCTCTTGCGTATCGACTCAACTGGGAGACATAACCACCATATGAAGGCGATTATAGTAAATTGTTACATAAGTGAGCAAAGTTGACGATAAAAAATGTTGACTTCATCACTTTATCATTAAGTTAAGCTTTTACTTTGCTTTCAATGTCTTTCTCTAGTGCAGAATACAAATATGAATCAGATGATTTTGAATTCAATGGGTTCAATGTCGAATGTAAAAGAAGAAAATAACGAAAAGTGATCAATCTCAGAAAAGAGGAATCTTGAACAGGGCAAAAACACGGACCCCTGGGGAAAATAGAGGTGGAATTATAGGTGCCTAGGAGGAGTAAGCATCCCCTGTCGACTGTCGAACCCTCCGTAAGCCTTATGTGTAAATCAGGTAGACGGAGTGTTCCGCAGACAAATTTAGTATAAAAGCAATAACCTGACAATTAAATGGTATGAAACATGTCAGACAAAATAAAATCCAACGATAGGTCATGTTTACAAACAAGATCATTATAACGACCGTAGAATTTGCGAAAAGCTTACTTAAAACGAGGTAGAAATCCTTGTAACATCAACTTATTTGTCACATCGATTAGAAAATTGATTGGACTCAGAGCATGCTCTTGAGTATCGAATCACTTGTAAGACATAAACACCAGACGCAGGTGATGTTGGAATATTGCTACAAAGATAAGGAAAGTTGACGATGGAAGAGCTGAAGTCATCCGGTTTGTCATATAGCTTAGTTATTAGCTGGCCATTATCGTCTATAATCAGCGAAACATCCAAATATGAAACAGATGTAGCTGTCTCAGTAGTGTCTTTTATTTTGAGTTCACCGGGATATTTCGAGTCAACATATGAATGAAAGTAATTATTGTTAATTGATAAAACGGCATAGATATACATGTATCTAAATGTTTTGTTAAAGGCCACATCAAATATTCCCATACACATGTTTTTGAATAAATTATGTTTCATAGAAATATAAAAATAGGTCGGCTAATAAAGGAGCACAATAAGTGGCCATCGAATTTTCAACAGATTTTTGGAAGACCTGGTCTCTAATGACTACATAGATGTCACTGAGGATCTCCAGCATCTTTCCAATACGCAGCACTGTTTAGGCGTACTACGAAGAAATCAACGGAATATAAACGTGCATAAATACATACCTTTTTAAACTGAATTTATTTTTGAAGCTACTATATTATCACATGACTTTAATATCATTTGAAATAACATTGTATACCCCGCTCTTAACTGAATTTGGTTTGGTCAAGTTATTTAACAGTCACGAGATAAATGCATGTAGTGTGTACTGTATCTAGGTCACAAACAAATTTCTGTATCGCAAGGGCATACCCTAGTTAAAATTAAAAAATTAAGTAATAAATTGTTTCTACATTACTTGTGGTTTATGGAAAGTGCTGCTGCTTCAAAGAGAATTCGCATTTTATTAGTTTAAATTTCAAGTTATTTGGCTTTAGTCGAAATATGTGTGACCTTTACCAAGTATTTTATGTATTTATGAAGTTATGCTCCCGATTTCAGGAAAGCAGCAGCACTTTTCCAGTTAAGGAATGTTTCTGCATGTTACGTATATTCAAAATATGATCAAGATCTATTATGTGTATGCCATTGCGAAAAGGCGATTTAATGAGGCACCTCGGCCTGAAACATACAAACCCTGTATACAAAAATACGGTAGAATTAATTCAATACATTCTCTCGATAGTTTTTAAATAATGGCACTAAACAAAGGTATCAGATTTGTATTAATTGTCTCCCTACGATTTGCAAATAATATTCTGATTTTAATAAAATGCATTTTTCACTGTGAAAAAATTACTTGATCCGCTTCTCACTGAACACAAAATGCGTCAAATTTTACCATGATGTCATGTCATGTCATGTCGTCATGTCGGCAAGTGCATTGCGATCAGTGTCACAGTGAACATTCCCCGTATAAAATAGGCCCGCCCCCTTTATGCAGCATTAACAGACTGCGTATCAAATTCAGAGTATAGAATTCGAGTGATTTTTAACAAAGTCATAATGTATATGACAAATCACAAGATGTGAAAATTTCGAGTTCCATTTTTATTGAGGAAGCAGATGTCTATGATATCAAAAAGCCTGCTCCTTAATTTATCGTAGGCAATGGTTGTAAAAAAGCGTATAAATTAATGTGTGAATGAAAAACGAATACTGTTAATGTTGATATTTTCGAGTGTTGTTAAAAACGCCAGTTAGAATTTTGAATAAATAATGCATCATAAGAATATACCAACAGGGCTGCTAGTAAAAGGCATAAATAGTACCATTGGAATTCAACAGATTCTTAGAAGACATGACCGTCATAGACTACAAATTAAACATTGTCAATGAGCAACTCATGCATCAAGTATGTAATATATCGCAAGCAAATCAGATTCATTGAATTACACTGTTAATACAAGTTATATTGGATTTCAAATTCTAGATGCACAAGCATCTAAATCTATGGAAAATTATAAATCCCCAGGTTATATGTTAGATTACGTTGTCCCTAACATAGATATGAATACATACTTTTGCTTCCTTTCTCCCATAACATTACAACGAAAATGTAATTTTATTACATTCAGTTTATATCATTAATGTTATAGCATCCTCAACATAAATGAACTAAATCATAGATGTCTTAATAGTAAACCTGTGTTGATGTATTTCTTTGTGTTCGTATTACGTAGTTACTACTCATATTCTTATTTTTTAACTACTTTGGGTCAAGTTCGATACAAAAATGGGTTTCAATTTTACCGTAAAATCTATTTGACATTTTATTTGATAAAAGTTGGATATATATACTCAGATAAGTTAATGTACACCCATAACGCACACTTCTACATTGATTTCAACACATAGAAAGTATATATTTTCAGGTTGGTGCATGTATCGTCAACGAGAAAAACAGAATTGTTTCGACTGGATACAACGGATTTGTTGACTCCATTAAGAATAATGATGAAACATTCGACTGGTCAGACAATAAGAAAAATCTTTATGGTAAATGTATAAATATTTATTTACAGAAATTGTTTTATATTGATAAAGTGCATCGTTTCTCTTTTTGCTCCAAGTGCTATATGTAATCCGTAAATAAGTACATCTGGATTATTATCAGTCTGTCATGCGGAAATGAATGCTGTCGCTAATAGACATTGCACCGATTTGAAAGATTGCACGATCTACGTCACACTTTTTCTATGTAACGAATGCACCAAACTATTATTACAATCCGGAATCAAAAGGGTTATTTATTATGCGGACGACAAGCTGAAGGCTGAAGAAGATAACCAGAAAAAAGCCGACGAAGGAAAATACATGGCATCCAAAGAAATGTTGGATAAATCAGGTGTCGAATTGGTGTATGTATTACTAAGCTTATCTTAGAATATAATTAAGGAGTTAAACATTGCATCTAATTTTAGAAATATATTAATTTGCAAAACAATTCCAATATATGAAACCATGAGTATATTTCAAGCATTAAAATTTTATTCTCGTTAGGTTCAATGGTGAAATACAAAAGAATCTAATTGATTTGTTTTAAGATTTGTAAATGTCGTGAAGTATATGGCTGAAACAAAACAATAATTTATAAAGTATTGCATATGATAGACGCTTTTGATACGCTGAAACACATATACAAATTAAAAATGATCAAAATTTTAACAAATTATCAGTAAGATCGTTTCAAACTTAGCTAAACAAACTTCAAGTGAAATATTTTCAAAGGTAGGATGGTACACCTTCAGTGAGATAAACAAATCTCAAGGCTCAAGGTGAAAAGAAGGGAAACACATCTCCAATGAAAAAGTTAGAGGGAAGAACGGATGATTATCTACCAGTTAGAAAAGGCTGATTTTATTATTACACTATCCCAGGAAAAATGAGAAATAATAGTCATTTGATATCGTGTTTAGATGTACATGTATGATAAAAAAACTCCTGATGTGATAATTTCAGAAGAAGGGGAACAATCTCCAGAAATATATGAAAGAAAGTGTAAAAACTTACTTCTCGGAGACATATTCAGAGTAACAAACCCCCTGAAGTTAGACATATCACAAGTAAAAACGCAAATTATTAGATGATTCAATCATATCGATTCAATTAAAGAGCTTTTTGGCTTTGGGGTGAAATAACTTCATATTTCTTGAAATTTTATTTTAAAATACCAATTTCCTTTTATTTAAAGTAAATATTAATTTAGTAATTATTTTAATTCCCACACCCATTTAAAATAGTTTCTATGAAATAGAGGTCAAAACAGTACAGTTTCCAAAGTCATCAATTTTTTTATGAATATAGTTCTGTTTTCTTGGTAAGAATAAATGTTAATAAGACTCTATCAAAAGTGCCCTTCAGCAATCCCAAACAAAACGAAATATCGACAAACAACATTATGCTACAACTTGTGAAATCTCTGTATTTTTTAATATTCCAAATTTAATTATTTGGGTTTTTATTATGAATAAAACAATGATCTCTAATTCAGAAAAACTTATCAAGATTTTAGCATTCGTTAATAAGAAATCAAAACCATCCCTGTTTCATAACTTTAATACACAACGTAAATCTCTAATGGTACTCGCAAATCATGCGAGGAACTTTTTTGGAGAGAGATTTTTAAGATTATCAAAGTTTACGTGTTAAATGCATTAACTGGAGTGTTTTGTCGATGGGTGCATAGGCTTACGGCAAGTGTGACCAATCAACAGGATACTTATTTCTTTTATGCACCTGATCCCACATGTGGAATTTTTGGGGGTTCGGATTTTATGCCCTGTTCACAGATTTGTATTGCTGATAGAATTTTGAGATCGATAACAGCTCTTCATTTTTAATTTTTTCATTATAAATACATAATTATAGATATTGATACCAGCCAGGTGAAGTTATCTCGCATAACAAAACGATTTAAATACATAATGAAATCTAATCATTTTATTTTATAAACCGTGAAATCAGAGGCGTAGACAGGTAAGTTCCGAGTAAGAGAAATATGACATAAAGTATTTTCAAGTATTTTCGCAAAAGGCAAATTCTCGGTGATTCTGAATTTCACGTTGGGGATTAGTAGTTTTTCGTATTGTTTTCCCCCTTCTTAATTTTAATAAGAATGGTATTTTTCACCATGTCCTTTTAATTATGTTTAACTTTTTTATACTGCAGACAATATAAAGACCTTGAAGATGAAGATGGAAGTCCACTAAACCCAAAACGAAACATTATACTCAGTTTTGATGAAATTGCTTTACAAAAGCAAACATGAAATAATATATGCATTGTGTACTGGTTATATGTTAGAATTGCTGTTATTTGAAACATTGTTGATTTATTAGAAGTTACTATATGTATAGATAAATTAGTGAGCCCTTTACAATGCACTTTAGGACTATTCGAAAGAGGGCATTGAAACTTTACAATGCTGTTTATAAAATGACAATTTTTGAGTATATTCATTATAGTTAGAGAGGCTGAAGATGACAGAGAAATAAGTATTTCTTTTAGTATTCAATTTACGAATTTTATTTTAATAAAATGTTTATTACAAGTTAAAATTATTACCGATAAAAGTTTTAAAACCAAGAACATTTATACTAGTCCGAAAGTATTCTATTATGGACGCCGTAATACATATGTATAAGACTCTGTGTAAAATGTGTATCCCCTCATCTCAAAACGAATGCACTTGAACATAATATATAATGTCTATCACAAAAGATCAGAGGTTACTACAAAATTTCTTCATGATCCCGAGATGACAAGAACCATACGTTGCAGATTTTATGCAATGTACTGTATTAGATATGCTGGCTACAGCCAAATATTTGTTAGTTCCCAGGAGTCTTATAATATCATACTTTTTCGTGCAAATGGCACTTTAGTTAACAAGATTCCAATAAATCAAATGGTCATGTATATAACTCCCTTTCAGGACGGTATGTAGTACACAGGCAGTGGAGGAATAAGAAAAATGCAAAAAAAAAAAACATGCCATGTTCTGCATTAGATATCACGGAAGCAGCAAAATTTGTGTAAGTTCGCGCGTGTGGTTAAGTATAAAACGGTTTTGAACGATGAGAACTTTACACCTACACCTAGAAGTTTGGTCATGTATCTAACTCCAGTGTCTTGTTCACAGAGACTTGGCAAATAAGAAAAATCGACACTCAAGGCGAAAAATTATTTTCACTAAATGAAGGAGATTTGAAGGGCATAAAATTTATGCTACCTGAACCATATTTATCTGCAACTCTTCCAAAGTCGAAAAGTATGGCACCACACACCGTATTGGTACTATAACGCCTGACTCTTCATAAGTCGCAAAGAAACTGGTGTTTTCAAGGTATTATATTTACTAGAAATTAAAGATGAAATTAATTACATTATCCCAGATAATAAATTATTCTAAAAATTCTATTTGTAATAATCTAAAAATATTTTAAGTATGATAAGTCTCTATTCATTATTGGTCATTGCGGCAAAATTCCCGAGTCCGACGTAATATCTTATTGTTCACGCAACTACAAGATATGAAAAGATGCACTTTCAATCCTCTGAATTAAATGAAGTTTAGCGGATACAATAATGTGTATCATTCATTTTGATATTGTTGAAGTTTCAACATCATTTTCTTAATTTCATGAGTTTGGGATGAATATACAGTGCGTAAGTAAAATGTCCAACAGAAAAAAATCGTTTTCTAACGTTGACATTAGCCGAAATAGTGATGTGTACCATACATAAGTGCCAAAGATTAATTTTGGTGAATAATCCTTTAATTTAGTACATATATTTCTAAAATTAGTTGTGTTGATACATATTATATTACTTTTCCATCGTAAATATTAGTAAGGCTTTGTTAAGTGTAGCCATTTTTGTTATGCACATTCGAGCCACTGTACTGTTACTTAATATGTCCCAGTTACATATCATAAATATATGATTAATGTCATATCTATACCAATCATTATGTATATTGAAAGAATATTTAATACTTTATTAAATAATTACATAATTTTAACGGTAATGATCTACACAAAATAAATGCAAGCATCAATGAAAGTGTAGCCATTTTGTCACAGGCACGAAAAAACGTATATACGTATGACGTCGGGAGCGTCAAATTATTATCGCCGTGCTCTTTTTTTCCAAAGTTCTGCAGGTCCGTAGTACCAGATCGGGTAGGGAGTCCTTCTCCCATAATTTTAGAATAATTTTTGCTGTAAATTTGCTGAAAATGTTCATTGAAAATGCCTTCCTTTTTCATTTCATCTCACGTTGTTTTTCTCATATTTTGTTGTTGTTGTTGTTGTTTTGTTTTTGTTTTTGTTTTTGTTTTTTGTTTGTTTGTTTGTTTTCTGAAAATGAGAATGAGAACATCCCTCCCTCCTTCAACAAAAATCGTAAAAGGAATTTTTAAGTTTGGTGATTTGCCAGATTCTCAGTTTTGAATTGTTTTTAAATTGGTGAAACGTCCCCATCCCTCCCCTTTTTCGTGTCAAAAGCCCCTCCCCAATTTATGGAGAGAGCTTATAGATTTTTTTCCATGTTTCATAGTATTCAATACTAGCCCAAACGGCAGCCTACTACTTGGGCTGAAAAAAGCAAGAAAAGTTCAATTCAATGAAAGGCGTTTTAATTTTTTTTTTTCAATTGAGCGATTACCTATCATAATTAAAGAAACTCTACCGATTCACAAAAACATATCATCACGAAAATTATAATCAAAAAGTCTAGTTGTGTACTCAGCATTTAATTTTTTTTTTTTCAAAATGACGACTAGTTCCATTGAAACCTACGAACTATGAAAATTGAAAATTTTAAATCTCATTTTTCTCAGTAACCGCCCATTAAAGTCTTATCCTTTTCATCTGGTCAAACTGGTTTGATAAAAAAAAAGGTGGATACAGTGTAATCGGTTGGACAAATTTTTAACTGAGCCATCGAAGTAATGATTGGGGAATTAATTTATTAGTCCCCTACCGGTGAAACCGGAGTGGACTATAGGTTTCCTCTGAGTCTGTCCGTCCGTCTATCTGTCTGTCTGTCAGTCTGTCCCACTTGGTTTTCCGCATTTTTTTCTAATTTAGAATTTAGATTGCAGATATTGAGCTGATTTTTAGTATGTGACTTTACCTTGATGAGTTATAGATCAAGTTTGTATTTCGTTCCACTTCATTGATTTTTGACGGAATGATGACATTTTCAATTTTTATCGGAAACCAGATTACACTTGCCGGTAGGGGGCTAATATTGCTAATGCAATACTCTCAGAATGCTTGTTTTAAATGATTTTTTTCTCCAATTGTATTTTAATCTGCATGTCATAAAATTGATGCGTAATTGTCTCTACAAGTTAATAATTGACGTTGTCAATGAACTAGAATTAAATGGGACAATTTCTAAAGATTGGAAATTTTGCAAAAAAAAAAAAAAAAAAAAATACGAGAGTATTTGCTCCCTCCTTTCAAATCCAATATTGCACTGCTGTGGTCGAGAGGTCATACCTATTCTACGGTTTGCATTGCAAGAGCAGCGCTTCTTTTTGTTGTTGTTGTTGTTGTTGTTTTTCTAACTACTAAGATTTCATACTAAATTTGAACAATTCTGTAACAAAGAAGAAGGTACGTTATGTACCAAAATCCGCCCTGTCCCCAAATCTGATGAAGATTTTTTTCGAAACATGTCTAAGATGTCTTCTTTTTAATTCAGCTTAATTTTTGTAATTATCTCAAATCAATTTTTCTACAAAGCTGTCTGAATAAAGAAAGTTTCTTTTGGAAAATAACACCACTATGACGTTATGACGTCAACCTAACGACGCTACGCAAATACGAGGGTTGTTGGAAAGTTCGTTATATTACTTTCATATTACTTTCAAGAAATATCAAAAAAGAACACATTTTCTTATATAAAAAAATTATTTTGTAGATGCATGAAGTTTCATTTAATTCGATTTAACAGAAATCAATTTACTTAATTTTAAAATCAACATGTTTGGTAACCCCGGAGCTACATTATTACGTCAAAAACATTGCGTCATGGTGTTTAAAAAAACAACAACAACAAACAAACAAACTTATATTTCACACAGTTAGGTCCAATAGCCACTTACTAAAAACCTTTCTCTATCAATTTTAATTCATTTTGCTAAAAATCGTACCAGTAGCATAATTTCGTTTGCCTATGTTTAATTTTTTTATTATTTTACAAGATCAGCAACTGTGAAGTGCTTTTCTCTTTCCATGACTTTAACAACTCAAAGTTTCTGTTCAGATTTTTACAGATAATCCATTTTCTCACAGACCGCCCTTGTCTGATACAGAGTTTTAATCACTCGAACACAGCCTCTATCATTTCTACACGTGCACAAATCGTTTTTGACATTTGCTCCCTACAATATTTTTCAGACTTTATTCTGAAGATTTCCAGAGTACAACACAAAATTTTGCTATGCCTTTAAAAATCGGTTTCTATATAAATCTATACACATTTCCAATGTTGTATTGAGCGGTCCTAAAAAAAATCTATGTTTGGTCGCAAGTAAGATATTTGACCTGTCGATGAGAAATTGGACCGCTTATCAAAATTGTGGGCGGGATCAGCTAAATCTCATTTGCATTGGTTGGTGTTCGACAGTGACGAAATTGACCAAGTTTAATAGCAGTGTGGTTTAAGTAAATTTACATCATGGAAGCCAACACAAGATGCAAAGGTATAACAAAACATTCATTGACTATGTTCTGGGGCAAAATGCGTTTTGTCGACCCATCGATTGGTTAAATAATGACCTGAGACAGTTTGGTTTTGGGTCTAAAAATATACGTACAAATGAAAGATTAATTTATGTGATTTTAAAACAAGAGAGAGAGAGAAGAAAGAGAGATGCGTAACGCATATTTAATAGTACGTTTATTTTAAGTATCGGATTATTCTAATTCAAGCAAGATTTTTTTTTAAAAAAAGCTTTACAATATTTCTTATGCGAATTACTTGTTTTTTTTTTTTTTTTTGTTTGGTTTTTTTTTTAAGAATTCCTTAAAACATTTAACACTATTTTATAGAATGTCAGATTCCCTATAAAATTTTATGAGAGAGTATTAAAGGTATTTTTCGAAAAGTATTTGAGATTTTAATTAACAGATAACATTGAAAGGCAAATGAAAGATATTTTCGAAAAATATTTGAGATTTTAATTAATAGATAACATTGAAAGGCAAATTCCCCAGCCCATCCTTTCTAACGAGTCGCAGCGTCATAGTAGTATAGAGGGGGACATTATAGCCCACTTTGAGGATCGGAACGACTGAGGATCGATTGAGGATCGTGACGTAGCAAACAGGAAGGTAATTAGCGCCGAGAAGGGGGTAGTCGTAATCAATGATTAGGATTAATACTACGACATGTAACCTAGATTAAATCATTTGAAGAAGTCATTCCAGAAAACAAATGGTTTAGTCTGTGTTTTTATTAAAAGAGTAACACTGTGGTTAATTGGTGATAAAAAAAAATTGATTTTGATAAAGATGAAAAAGTGTGTAAGATTTTCAAATGAAGTGACAATAATTAACATTCCTTACGAGGACCGTAAAGGAGAGTGGATGATGTTAGCTGTAGACAGATGTCGGTTTAAGACACGAATCGAGAGAGTATCCCCAATGATTAATTTAGTGCTCAAGAAACATTTTAAACTTATATCGAGTAACATAAATGGAAATCCATGTATTCAGACCGGAAAACGATTACACCCGTAAACAAAAATATTAACACGCAATGTTTGCATTTCGGATGATGAAGGACAACCCATCAATTCCGGTCTAGCAAGATGAATACATTATGAATCGGATATGACGACCATCCTGTTCCGTTTCCGGAACGTGCTTTAGTATTCCAACATTTGACCAGCAGTATTCACGGTGACAACGGTGAACGTCGAGTTGACGTACGAGAATGGAAATCAACGAAAAATCGTTAGTTCCCTTCCAAGAAAGGCATCAGTTTAAACTTGCAGCTATTTAAAAGCCTAACGCTTGCAACTGATATGGTCCAGGCAGCCTTGAATAAGAAAGAAGACCTCCACTATCACGTCCGTGCTAATATTTTCTTAACGGTTAAAGGAGACTGTCCCTGTGTTAACATAAGGAAATACTGGAAACCAAAGAATGAAGAAAACCTCATACCTACCAAGAAGGGGATTTGCCTCCGTTCTCTCGAATATTTGAATCTAAAATCACATATGAGTGGCATTGACAAAGCGGTTCCCGATCTTGAAAACACTGTACCTCATTCCCTAAAAGACGATCATCAAAATCAGCTAGGGATGCTTCAATGTGCGATGTGAAATCCCTTAGAATACCAGAACTGGTGAAACGACTACAGACGAAATGTGTCGAATATTCTTTTTATGTGAAAACTGTACAAATTGTGTGTGACAATCATACCTTTTTATGTTTTGTAAACCTTAATTTTTACTTTGTGTGTAAATTTGTATTAAGTATATATAATCTAATAAATATATGTATCAAACACAAGTCCATGATTTTTTGTCACATCATCACAACTCACTACCGGAATGCGAATATATTACAAGCCGATTGTTGACAAAGCGCTGTGTATCAAGCAAATGGTGAAATTTGATCTGAAAGTCTCTTAAAAACGTCAATAGATTTGTAATATGATGTCTTCTACAAAATACCATCTAGATATAAACGTCTGGACATTAATATATGTACATGATAAATAAATGAATGCAAAAACTCTTAAAGGTGCTTGGACACAGATTTGAAGTTAATATTTACTCAAATTTTCTGTATAATTCCATGACTTATATGTTGCTATAACATTTCATACGAAAATTTGATAAAAATCTTATTTTGTCTGGAAGTTATTGAAACTTCGAATTCTGGACGCGTTTGATAGACACATCCTTGCACTTTTACAAATTTTAACTTTATCCTTATTACTTTAGAAAAGTAGCAATTTTGTTGTTTATTAATGAAAAATATTAAAACTATAATGCAGAAATTTTAGAATAGAAATGTAGAAAGCAAAATCCTATCACCAGTATTGCCAGTCCGTGCTCAGTGGTGTGTGCAGAGTTTAACAATTGAACACACCCGGTGAAACATTAACAACAACAGAGCTCGTGCCCTGTTTACAAAAACAGTTTACGTTTCACGGGTGTATTCAATTTGTTAAACTCTGTACACAACTATGCAACACTGAGCATGGGCTGACAATACTTAAATAAGTGGGTTTTGCTTTCGCACATTTTTACTCTGAATTTTCTGGATTATAGATGTAATATTATTCATTAACACACAACAAAATTGCTACTTTTCTTAAGTATTGAGGATAAAGTTAAAAATTGTGAAAGTGCAAGGATGTGTAAATCAAACACCTCCCGAAATTCGTAGTTTCAATAATTTCCAGATTAAATAAGTTTTTAATTATATTTTCATGTGAAATGCTATAGCAACATATAAGTTGTGATATTATACAGAAAATTTGAGAAAATATAAACTTCAAATCTGTGTCTATGCACCTTTAAGTATAAATCAATAAATGGTTTGTGCAACAAGGATTTTCATATATGTAAATTGCGGAGTAGAACTTCATTAAAACACTCTCTCTTTCCTCCTTTTCTTGCTATGTTGTGTATACTCAAAGTCGATGTCGATCACGAACCAATACGAGACATCGGAGGAGGGGAGGGGGAGCAGGGTGGTGTTTCTTTTGTTTTGAATTCTTAGCAAAATACTGGTGTCGATAGCCGAATTTTGTAATCTAAAATAATTTATCATAAATAATTTGTGTTACTTTACACTATAAAATCATTCAAATGAAAGATACATCAGAGATGAGTGTTGTGTAATACTTAACATTGCTATCACCCCCTACGGACTATTGTTGGTGTGACTGATCCAAGAGACCAAAACTGTTTTACTATGAGAGCGGGAAGGGAGTTAGTGAAGATATACTATCAACACAACATAACGAACCATTCGCCAGTTTCAAAAAAGCTAAAGCTACATTCTTTCAAATATAAAAATGTAAAAATAGAGAATGGAGATCAGAAATATGTGTTAGTCCTATGGTGAAAAATAAAGAAAAGAGGTAAACATAAGGGATGGGATTGCGCCAACAACAAAGCGCCAACAGCAAAATCAAAAGGAAGAAGCTTGAAGTAAGAGTTCTTTAAAACTCTCATTGATGGGATCGTCACGGCAAGATGTAATAAAACAAGCTAGATTTTCACATCGGAGTCAATATTTTCTGCGTCATTAAAAAAGACAACCCTTGCCTAATTATTAGACAAACCTGGAGACGACGCCAAGAAGGAGACATCGTGTGGGAAAAAAGGAGTTTTTTTTGTCTGACCCACAGACTACGAAAGACTGAAATCTCTCTTTAGCGAAAGACAACAAGCTTCCGAATCAGACCTACCTTGGTTCCTTGCTATCTAATAAATGGTTATTTGAATGAATTAGGCATGCTGTTTTGCCCCTATCGAATCAATAAGAGTACCAGAACTGGTCATGAAACACTGAATCAAAATGTGTGTAATATCCAAACATCTTTAAATAATTATATTTTCATGTTCGTGAAACTCATGGAAATGTTATCATGTATATACATATGTAATTAACAATTAAACAAAATGATTATTTATGTTTATTGTTGTGTAGCTTAACTGTGATTCATTTAAGATATATAAGGTACTCACTGGGTAGTGTCTATCGCTCTATTTGAAAGATGAAACGTTGTTTGCCAAAGAGAAATGAATTGTGTTATCAATTTCGCACAAAATCGTAGGGGCGATATGATCCACGTACATTTCCAAGTGTGATGTTTCACATAAAAATAGTAGGATGAAATTGTTTGAACTTTTTCAAATAGGAAGAATAATTGCAATGGGATTACGCGACGATTTTAAATCGGTTTTTAAGACTCATCTTTATATAAACATGCTAAAGAGGAGGGGAGGATGGAGTGTTTGTGTGTGTATGGGGGTATATAACTTTTAAAACCTCCGTTACTTTCAATTAAATTTATCTGCAGAATAAAATATATCTTATTTATATTCTACATTTATATGAGAAATACAAGTCTTGGTACGACCAAATGAAGTTAGTATTGAAACCCCAAGACGTGGTCCCAAGAAGGTTCGCAGTCAAAGGAAGAATTGTATTGTCACTCCACGTATGATATGCACAAGAATCTGTCTCTACAATGTTAGAGGCGCTATCAAATAAAGACGTAGTCTTTTGAACTCTCTTCTTCACAGGATGACAAAGATGGAAAAACATCCAAATATATTTTTCTTTGTATGACGTCACATTTGTCGATCACGGAAATGATCTATTCGGGATCTGCCCATTTGTTCACGCCACGGACTTTCATTCCTATAGTTGAAACGAGTAAGGGCTCCGACACCTTGAAAATATGGATGGAGACAGGAAAGAGTTAGTAAGACAATCGTATAAAGATTCGAGGTCTAAAAACTGGTGTTTTATATACGAATTGAGAGATCGGGTCCTAGAAGAAACATTTAGGAGAGATGTGCATGATCTGTGCGAATATGATAAGGCGATCATTCAGTATATCATTTGGAGATATTACCTTCAATCTTCAGGGGATATAATAGCGAAGGGATATATGAGATTAAGAAAAAAAAAGGAATAGGGGCACAGTTTGGAAATTTTTTGCACCATTGTGGATGTTTGAGGTAGAAATATACCAGGAGCGTTATTGCCATGAAACAGTATCTCAGACCAGGAGAAAGAGACGAGGACTGTTGTCATGTAGAACTTGGAAACTTCTACGAACACTGTTCACGTATATGGATCCCTAAATGGGTCAGGAAGAAAAGGTCTATTCAAATTGATCATTGTTTTATTTGTTTGAAAGACAATACAAAAAGTTCCTGGATTTGTCGACGCTGTCATCAATATCCCTGCTGTCTACAATGTAAGAAAATCATGCAAATCATGAGAATTCAATCCTGCCTCGTTTGCCGCTATTGTGGTGAATAAACACATACTAACCCTCTTTACCACTAATCCGGATAATCCTTCTTTTGTCTCTCTGTTGCTTTCGGACAGCAAAAGAATATGTTGTTTGATCGCCCCACACAGATACTATACTACTTTTGATGTACCATTGCCGAAAAGGTTACCGTAATAATACCTGTATATGGCAATTTCCACAGGTTGTACTTTACATAAAAACTAAGAACTGTCAAACTATGGAGCTCAATTCGTTGTACACATAAGCTTCTTGCCGATTTAATCCACGCCAAGCAAACATTTTGGGTGGTGACTACTGACAGATGCGGCGGAGAGGATGGCATTGTTTTTTTGTTTTTTTTTTTTTTTCTTTTCCTTCTGCGGATCCTATAGAGTTTTCGATTCATTTGAAAATACCCATCACGAGAGATTTCAACAAATCTGATTAACAATGGATCTTAACATTTATGTAGCACAGTTCTCCAATCTAGTCGGAAACTTCAATATGAAAAATGTGGAGATAAAACGAACAGTGTTTGAACATTTTTTGAACAGTTTGATGGATATTCAAAGTGAAAGTGGATGAAGAAACGTTGTCTGCTTTCTTATTTTATTCAAGATATTTATAAAATATAAAATGAAAACAAAAAATAAGAAAATAAACACTGGAAAGAAATATACTAGATATAGAGATGTGGTAAATAAACAATAAAAAAAAAATCCACGCATTTTGCGTGTGTAAATCTGATGTATTCGTTTAACAACATCAAAAAATCAATGAATAAATAAAAAAATTAAATCCAAACTTATTCATTTTGTATTGCCATTTCTTTTTTACAGCCTCTCAGTTCTACAATGTTTACGGCGAATGTCTCCATGTTGTCTTCTTCTTTAGAAGTTGCTTTCGGGTCTTCATTCAGATATGTTTGAGTTTTCATTTCACTCATCACTTTCTCTAAATGACACCATTTTGCGAGTCTTCTCCTTGTGACTTTTTCATAAACTTGTCCTGAACATGACAGGTCAACCAACAACGATTACCGTGCCAGTTACATCCGTAAAACTGGACATACGTCGTTTTTAGCGACGTCATAGCCCTCAACCGGAAAGCGTCCGATTTTCTTTTTTCTTTTCCAAATATTAGCTGCTTGTGATGAATCGTGTGCCGACCATTGTGGTTCAGCCACTCCAACAAACAATAAGCAAGAGAGTAACGATCGCGTTCTCGTGGTTTAAATTTACTTTCTACTAGACGAGGCACGAAAGAACCCACAAGCATATTCTCTCAAAGCACTGATACATGTACATAGATTGGCATCTAAATCAATTATTGTACTACAATTTCTTTTTTAGAGGTTGGGATTTCACGGAAATGTTTAAACATGATTCTAAATCCCTTGAATTAGGTTTTGCTTTTATCGTATCCATATACGTCGTTGGCCTGATCAAAAGATGCAAAACTAGCCCCTCCTTTCTACTGTCAAAAACTAGCCCCCTCTTTTCTACTGCCAATCTGCATGCAAGACCGACTCCGAAATGCTGCATGTAAAGAATCAAAAGAACGTCCTGTGCGGAAGATTCGACTTTAAAGGTTATTGTACCAAACCAGAAAATCAGGACAGAATGTCATTTTTTTTCCCCTCCCAGACTCTGTAACAAAGGGTGTATTTTTCGTAATATTTGGACATTTTAAAGAAGGAAAAATAACTTCATGTAGAGGACGGTTGGAGCAACTAAATTTTTCATTAGACACTTAACATTTGATAAAGGAAAAAGCTGTTACATTCCTGCCCGTCGAAAGGACACGAAAACCCCGAAAAATTAGAGATGGAACTCAGATACTGAGTAGTATTTTAAAAATGTAAAGATGGAACTCAGATACTGAGTAGTATTTTAAAAATGTAAACACAGGAACACATACGCAAGCATAAACATTATTTTATTTTCGGTTAATAAGCCATATTTCAAACCTAGCTCGAGATCCTTGACGAGATAGCTTTTGAAGAAATTAATGTCATATGCGGCCTAACTGAAAGGAATGCAAAATGATTTGTTTCAGTATTCTTTCATTTTAAAAACTTTAATTTTCTGAGTATTTTCTCCCTTCACCAATCATTTTTTTTAATCTCCGTCGTCATGTTCGAGGCATTCAGCCCTGACTTTGTCCACATTGTCGACGAAAACAGGGTTTCAAGGGCCTCGAACACGTAGATAATTTCTGCTTTTGCACTATTAGCTATCATTGTCATGTATTAGAGTATGATCCTGACCAAAGTGTTGTTAACTGGTTTTATGATATAACTTGGATCGGTGTATCCATCTATGTAAGAACAGACGTCAACAGAGATGGGAATATGAGTATCTGTATATTGCTAAAAACCAGAGCTTTATTGTTTATAGATCCTTACATACTCTCAAAGTCAAACACTAAAAACCACTCGTATATCTTTCGTTCTCGGGAACGTTTACACCGAACTGATTTAATCGATCAAATACAGACCTTGGGGAATACTGATACCTACCTTCATACTTTTCCTTTTTTTTTTTTTTTATACTTTTGGTCCGAACACGCTGATGTTGTTTTATATCTAAAAAAAAAAATGAAATGATGACAAATATGTTTTGCACTGGAATTTTTTGGTATTAGAATTAAAATTCGAGATGTAAGACAGATGATTTCGAATAGATTTAATTTAAACCTGCTTGAAAATTTACCTTGCGATTTGTAGACAGACTGTGCCGATTGTTCAGAGAAAAGACATATATGTTAAAATTGAAGCATTTTTCATATCAAACAAATTTCTTCTGAGGTAATGCATCGTAAAGTTTTAGTCGTTTTGGTGAGCTTTTTTTTTTTTTGGAAATAAGGCACAATGTTGAATCAAATTATTTACACGAGATTCAGAGTCATTGTGATACAAGCTTTGAGGAAGCACTGTGCATCGTAATGCACAAGATTAAATATCTGTATATCATTGACCTTTCTGGTCCCTTGTCAAATTAACAATGGATTTTGTTCGACTGATGTTGTGAAGTTAAATTACGTCCGTATTTTCAAATACAAGATTAAGATGTTTTATAAATATTCGTGCATTGGTTACTAAATATGGCTTCCATTTTATGTAATTAGAATTATTAAGTCGCCGCATGTGCTACTGCAGGCAATTTAAATGTTCGCGCCGCGACACTTAAAAAGTCCTTGAGAAATCCTTGATTATGACGGGGTTTGAAATTCCTATATTCTTTTGTTTCACTTTGTAACAATACGTGTTCAAATTCTGAATTTAATCTGAACGGTCTACTTTGACAATAATTCATGTTCTTTGCTGATGGCATGCTTTTCCCAACAGAAAACAATATCTATGGAGAAATTTTACACACTACAAACACTTCCCTCTTGGTGACGTCTTAAAATGAACGGGACAATAAGTTTGGTTATATATATATATATATATATATATATATATATATATATATATATATATATATATATATATATATATATATATATATATATATATCCTTTAATTTATCATCAACGCTTCCAACTTCTTCCAATGGAAGAATCCCGTTCCCCCATGGATTGCTTGTAACTGTCCCCTCTCTCTCCTACTTGAAAATGTTCGTTCATCTGGTGAACAGAGTCCGAGCCGAGTAAAATCTGTTATTACAAGTTCTATATGTACATCGTTAAATCGGTTCTTGAAACATCCAAACAAAAAAAAAAAAAAAAAAAAAAAAAAAAAAATAGAATTCAACACAAATAAATGAAAATTTTAAACTTCTTTCTTAAGTATTTCAATGTAGGAAAAAAGAGCTTTTTTAAATATGGTAAGTTGGAAAATAAATATACGAAGCATAGCTCATTTATAAAGCTTGAAAATGAAATTAAAAAAATGTCTAACTAACTTTGATTTTCAGCTGACCTGTGACTGCGTCACGAATCAAAATGATTGTTCTGTATAATGAAAAAAGATTTATTTAAAATTATTTGCTTAAAAATTTGAGGGGTTAATTTAAAAGAGAATTTATTAAATACCCCATTTTGAAGCAAAAATTAGTTGCTTCAGAATTGAAATGTAAAAATCAGACTTTAAAAGCAAACAAATAAGTTTTTAAAAAGTGTTAGTTATAACATTTCTTTTTCATTAATTTTATTTTGTGTCTTTCAGCGTTTTTTTAATAAGATATTTTTATTTGCTTATAAAAAAAACGCTTATCTTTTTAAAAACTTATTTGTTTGCTTTTAAAGTCTGATTTTTACATTTCAATTCTGAAGCAACTAATTTTTGCTTTTCAGAATAATTTAAAAAAATATTTCTTCACAAAGATCCATTGAAATTAAAAAAAAAAAACTTTTTTTCTTGATTTGATTTTAATTTCACCCAATTCATAAGCATTTTTCAAGATTGTGTTTGTGTGCGTTTTAAAGAAAAATCAGAATTTTCCGATATCAAGTTAGAGATCCGATGGTATTCAAAATGGGGTATTTAATAAATTCTCTTTTAAATTAACCCCTCAAATTTTTAAGCAAATAATTTTAAATAAATCTTTTTTCATTATACAGAACAATCATTTTGATTCGTGACGCAGTCACAGGTCAGCTGAAAATCAAAGTTAGTTAGACATTTTTTTAATTTCATTTTCAAGCTTTATAAATGAGCTATGCTTCGTATATTTATTTTCCAACTTACCATATTTAAAAAAGCTCTTTTTTCCTACATTGAAATACTTAAGAAAGAAGTTTAAAATTTTCATTTATTTGTGTTGAATTCTATTTTTTTTTTTTTGTTTTTTTTTTTTTTGTTTTTTTTTTTGTTTGGATGTTTCAAGAACCGATTTAACGATGTACATATAGAACTTGTAATAACAGATTTTACTCGGCTCGGACTCTGTTCACCAGATGAACGAACATTTTCAAGTAGGAGAGAGAGGGGGCAGTAACAAGCAATCCATGGGGGAACGGGATTCTTCCATTGGAAGAAGTTGGAAGCGTTGATGATAAATTAAAGGATATATATATATATATATATATATATATATATATATATATATATATATATATATATATATATATATATATATATATATATATATATATAACCAAACTTATTGTCCCGTTCATTTTAAGACGTCACCAAGAGGGAAGTGTTTGTAGTGTGTAAAATTTCTCCATAGATATTGTTTTCTGTTGGGAAAAGCATGCCATCAGCAAAGAACATGAATTATTGTCAAAGTAGACCGTTCAGATTAAATTCAGAATTTGAACACGTATTGTTACAAAGTGAAACAAAAGAATATAGGAATTTCAAACCCCGTCATAATCAAGGATTTCTCAAGGACTTTTTAAGTGTCGCGGCGCGAACATTTAAATTGCCTGCAGTAGCACATGCGGCGACTTAATAATTCTAATTACATAAAATGGAAGCCATATTTAGTAACCAATGCACGAATATTTATAAAACATCTTAATCTTGTATTTGAAAATACGGACGTAATTTAACTTCACAACATCAGTCGAACAAAATCCATTGTTAATTTGACAAGGGACCAGAAAGGTCAATGATATACAGATATTTAATCTTGTGCATTACGATGCACAGTGCTTCCTCAAAGCTTGTATCACAATGACTCTGAATCTCGTGTAAATAATTTGATTCAACATTGTGCCTTATTTCCAAAAAAAAAAAAAAAGCTCACCAAAACGACTAAAACTTTACGATGCATTACCTCAGAAGAAATTTGTTTGATATGAAAAATGCTTCAATTTTAACATATATGTCTTTTCTCTGAACAATCGGCACAGTCTGTCTACAAATCGCAAGGTAAATTTTCAAGCAGGTTTAAATTAAATCTATTCGAAATCATCTGTCTTACATCTCGAATTTTAATTCTAATACCAAAAAATTCCAGTGCAAAACATATTTGTCATCATTTCATTTTTTTTTTTAGATATAAAACAACATCAGCGTGTTCGGACCAAAAGTATAAAAAAAAAAAAAAAAAAAAAAAAAAAAAAAGGAAAAGTATGAAGGTAGGTATCAGTATTCCCCAAGGTCTGTATTTGATCGATTAAATCAGTTCGGTGTAAACGTTCCCGAGAACGAAAGATATACGAGTGGTTTTTAGTGTTTGACTTTGAGAGTATGTAAGGATCTATAAACAATAAAGCTCTGGTTTTTAGCAATATACAGATACTCATATTCCCATCTCTGTTGACGTCTGTTCTTACATAGATGGATACACCGATCCAAGTTATATCATAAAACCAGTTAACAACACTTTGGTCAGGATCATACTCTAATACATGACAATGATAGCTAATAGTGCAAAAGCAGAAATTATCTACGTGTTCGAGGCCCTTGAAACCCTGTTTTCGTCGACAATGTGGACAAAGTCAGGGCTGAATGCCTCGAACATGACGACGGTGATTACAAAAAATGATTGGTGAAGGGAGAAAATACTCAGAAAATTAAAGTTTTTAAAATGAAAGAATACTGAAACAAATCATTTTGCATTCCTTTCAGTTAGGCCGCATATGACATTAATTTCTTCAAAAGCTATCTCGTCAAGGATCTCGAGCTAGGTTTGAAATATGGCTTATTAACCGAAAATAAAATAATGTTTATGCTTGCGTATGTGTTCCTGTGTTTACATTTTTAAAATACTACTCAGTATCTGAGTTCCATCTTTACATTTTTAAAATACTACTCAGTATCTGAGTTCCATCTCTAATTTTTCGGGGTTTTCGTGTCCTTTCGACGGGCAGGAATGTAACAGCTTTTTCCTTTATCAAATGTTAAGTGTCTAATGAAAAATTTAGTTGCTCCAACCGTCCTCTACATGAAGTTATTTTTCCTTCTTTAAAATGTCCAAATATTACGAAAAATACACCCTTTGTTACAGAGTCTGGGAGGGGAAAAAAAATGACATTCTGTCCTGATTTTCTGGTTTGGTACAATAACCTTTAAAGTCGAATCTTCCGCACAGGACGTTCTTTTGATTCTTTACATGCAGCATTTCGGAGTCGGTCTTGCATGCAGATTGGCAGTAGAAAAGAGGGGGCTAGTTTTTGACAGTAGAAAGGAGGGGCTAGTTTTGCATCTTTTGATCAGGCCAACGACGTATATGGATACGATAAAAGCAAAACCTAATTCAAGGGATTTAGAATCATGTTTAAACATTTCCGTGAAATCCCAACCTCTAAAAAAGAAATTGTAGTACAATAATTGATTTAGATGCCAATCTATGTACATGTATCAGTGCTTTGAGAGAATATGCTTGTGGGTTCTTTCGTGCCTCGTCTAGTAGAAAGTAAATTTAAACCACGAGAACGCGATCGTTACTCTCTTGCTTATTGTTTGTTGGAGTGGCTGAACCACAATGGTCGGCACACGATTCATCACAAGCAGCTAATATTTGGAAAAGAAAAAAGAAAATCGGACGCTTTCCGGTTGAGGGCTATGACGTCGCTAAAAACGACGTATGTCCAGTTTTACGGATGTAACTGGCACGGTAATCGTTGTTGGTTGACCTGTCATGTTCAGGACAAGTTTATGAAAAAGTCACAAGGAGAAGACTCGCAAAATGGTGTCATTTAGAGAAAGTGATGAGTGAAATGAAAACTCAAACATATCTGAATGAAGACCCGAAAGCAACTTCTAAAGAAGAAGACAACATGGAGACATTCGCCGTAAACATTGTAGAACTGAGAGGCTGTAAAAAAGAAATGGCAATACAAAATGAATAAGTTTGGATTTAATTTTTTTATTTATTCATTGATTTTTTGATGTTGTTAAACGAATACATCAGATTTACACACGCAAAATGCGTGGATTTTTTTTTTATTGTTTATTTACCACATCTCTATATCTAGTATATTTCTTTCCAGTGTTTATTTTCTTATTTTTTGTTTTCATTTTATATTTTATAAATATCTTGAATAAAATAAGAAAGCAGACAACGTTTCTTCATCCACTTTCACTTTGAATATCCATCAAACTGTTCAAAAAATGTTCAAACACTGTTCGTTTTATCTCCACATTTTTCATATTGAAGTTTCCGACTAGATTGGAGAACTGTGCTACATAAATGTTAAGATCCATTGTTAATCAGATTTGTTGAAATCTCTCGTGATGGGTATTTTCAAATGAATCGAAAACTCTATAGGATCCGCAGAAGGAAAAGAAAAAAAAAAACAAAAAAACAATGCCATCCTCTCCGCCGCATCTGTCAGTAGTCACCACCCAAAATGTTTGCTTGGCGTGGATTAAATCGGCAAGAAGCTTATGTGTACAACGAATTGAGCTCCATAGTTTGACAGTTCTTAGTTTTTATGTAAAGTACAACCTGTGGAAATTGCCATATACAGGTATTATTACGGTAACCTTTTCGGCAATGGTACATCAAAAGTAGTATAGTATCTGTGTGGGGCGATCAAACAACATATTCTTTTGCTGTCCGAAAGCAACAGAGAGACAAAAGAAGGATTATCCGGATTAGTGGTAAAGAGGGTTAGTATGTGTTTATTCACCACAATAGCGGCAAACGAGGCAGGATTGAATTCTCATGATTTGCATGATTTTCTTACATTGTAGACAGCAGGGATATTGATGACAGCGTCGACAAATCCAGGAACTTTTTGTATTGTCTTTCAAACAAATAAAACAATGATCAATTTGAATAGACCTTTTCTTCCTGACCCATTTAGGGATCCATATACGTGAACAGTGTTCGTAGAAGTTTCCAAGTTCTACATGACAACAGTCCTCGTCTCTTTCTCCTGGTCTGAGATACTGTTTCATGGCAATAACGCTCCTGGTATATTTCTACCTCAAACATCCACAATGGTGCAAAAAATTTCCAAACTGTGCCCCTATTCCTTTTTTTTTCTTAATCTCATATATCCCTTCGCTATTATATCCCCTGAAGATTGAAGGTAATATCTCCAAATGATATACTGAATGATCGCCTTATCATATTCGCACAGATCATGCACATCTCTCCTAAATGTTTCTTCTAGGACCCGATCTCTCAATTCGTATATAAAACACCAGTTTTTAGACCTCGAATCTTTATACGATTGTCTTACTAACTCTTTCCTGTCTCCATCCATATTTTCAAGGTGTCGGAGCCCTTACTCGTTTCAACTATAGGAATGAAAGTCCGTGGCGTGAACAAATGGGCAGATCCCGAATAGATCATTTCCGTGATCGACAAATGTGACGTCATACAAAGAAAAATATATTTGGATGTTTTTCCATCTTTGTCATCCTGTGAAGAAGAGAGTTCAAAAGACTACGTCTTTATTTGATAGCGCCTCTAACATTGTAGAGACAGATTCTTGTGCATATCATACGTGGAGTGACAATACAATTCTTCCCTTGACTGCGAACCTTCTTGGGACCACGTCTTGGGGTTTCAATACTAACTTCATTTGGTCGTACCAAGACTTGTATTTCTCATATAAATGTAGAATATAAATAAGATATATTTTATTCTGCAGATAAATTTAATTGAAAGTAACGGAGGTTTTAAAAGTTATATACCCCCATACACACACAAACACTCCATCCTCCCCTCCTCTTTAGCATGTTTATATAAAGATGAGTCTTAAAAACCGATTTAAAATCGTCGCGTAATCCCATTGCAATTATTCTTCCTATTTGAAAAAGTTCAAACAATTTCATCCTACTATTTTTATGTGAAACATCACACTTGGAAATGTACGTGGATCATATCGCCCCTACGATTTTGTGCGAAATTGATAACACAATTCATTTCTCTTTGGCAAACAACGTTTCATCTTTCAAATAGAGCGATAGACACTACCCAGTGAGTACCTTATATATCTTAAATGAATCACAGTTAAGCTACACAACAATAAACATAAATAATCATTTTGTTTAATTGTTAATTACATATGTATATACATGATAACATTTCCATGAGTTTCACGAACATGAAAATATAATTATTTAAAGATGTTTGGATATTACACACATTTTGATTCAGTGTTTCATGACCAGTTCTGGTACTCTTATTGATTCGATAGGGGCAAAACAGCATGCCTAATTCATTCAAATAACCATTTATTAGATAGCAAGGAACCAAGGTAGGTCTGATTCGGAAGCTTGTTGTCTTTCGCTAAAGAGAGATTTCAGTCTTTCGTAGTCTGTGGGTCAGACAAAAAAAACTCCTTTTTTCCCACACGATGTCTCCTTCTTGGCGTCGTCTCCAGGTTTGTCTAATAATTAGGCAAGGGTTGTCTTTTTTAATGACGCAGAAAATATTGACTCCGATGTGAAAATCTAGCTTGTTTTATTACATCTTGCCGTGACGATCCCATCAATGAGAGTTTTAAAGAACTCTTACTTCAAGCTTCTTCCTTTTGATTTTGCTGTTGGCGCTTTGTTGTTGGCGCAATCCCATCCCTTATGTTTACCTCTTTTCTTTATTTTTCACCATAGGACTAACACATATTTCTGATCTCCATTCTCTATTTTTACATTTTTATATTTGAAAGAATGTAGCTTTAGCTTTTTTGAAACTGGCGAATGGTTCGTTATGTTGTGTTGATAGTATATCTTCACTAACTCCCTTCCCGCTCTCATAGTAAAACAGTTTTGGTCTCTTGGATCAGTCACACCAACAATAGTCCGTAGGGGGTGATAGCAATGTTAAGTATTACAAAACACTCATCTCTGATGTATCTTTCATTTGAATGATTTTATAGTGTAAAGTAACACAAATTATTTATGATAAATTATTGTAGATTACAAAATTCGGCTATCGACACCAGTATTTTGCTAAGAATTCAAAACAAAAGAAACACCACCCTGCTCCCCCTCCCCTCCTCCGATGTCTCGTATTGGTTCGTGATCGACATCGACTTTGAGTATACACAACATAGCAAGAAAAGGAGGAAAGAGAGAGTGTTTTAATGAAGTTCTACTCCGCAATTTACATATATGAAAATCCTTGTTGCACAAACCATTTATTGATTTATACTTAAAGGTGCATAGACACAGATTTGAAGTTTATGTTTTCTCAAATTTTCTGTATAATATCACAACTTATATGTTGCTATAGCATTTCACATGAAAATATAATTAAAAACTTGTTTAATCTGGAAATTATTGAAACTACGAATTTCGGGAGGCGTTTGATTTACACATCCTTGCACTTTCACAATTTTTAACTTTATCCTCAATACTTAAGAAAAGTAGCAATTTTGTTGTGTGTTAATGAATAATATTACATCTATAATCCAGAAAATTCAGAGTAAAAATGTGCGAAAGTAAAACCCACTTATTTAAGTATTGTCAGCCCATGCTCAGTGTTGCATAGTTGTGTACAGAGTTTAACAAATTGAATACACCCGTGAAACGTAAACTGTTTTTGTAAACAGGGCACGAGCTCTGTTGTTGTTAATGTTTCACCGGGTGTGTTCAATTGTTAAACTCTGCACACACCACTGAGCACGGACTGGCAATACTGGTGATAGGATTTTGCTTTCTACATTTCTATTCTAAAATTTCTGCATTATAGTTTTAATATTTTTCATTAATAAACAACAAAATTGCTACTTTTCTAAAGTAATAAGGATAAAGTTAAAATTTGTAAAAGTGCAAGGATGTGTCTATCAAACGCGTCCAGAATTCGAAGTTTCAATAACTTCCAGACAAAATAAGATTTTTATCAAATTTTCGTATGAAATGTTATAGCAACATATAAGTCATGGAATTATACAGAAAATTTGAGTAAATATTAACTTCAAATCTGTGTCCAAGCACCTTTAAGAGTTTTTGCATTCATTTATTTATCATGTACATATATTAATGTCCAGACGTTTATATCTAGATGGTATTTTGTAGAAGACATCATATTACAAATCTATTGACGTTTTTAAGAGACTTTCAGATCAAATTTCACCATTTGCTTGATACACAGCGCTTTGTCAACAATCGGCTTGTAATATATTCGCATTCCGGTAGTGAGTTGTGATGATGTGACAAAAAATCATGGACTTGTGTTTGATACATATATTTATTAGATTATATATACTTAATACAAATTTACACACAAAGTAAAAATTAAGGTTTACAAAACATAAAAAGGTATGATTGTCACACACAATTTGTACAGTTTTCACATAAAAAGAATATTCGACACATTTCGTCTGTAGTCGTTTCACCAGTTCTGGTATTCTAAGGGATTTCACATCGCACATTGAAGCATCCCTAGCTGATTTTGATGATCGTCTTTTAGGGAATGAGGTACAGTGTTTTCAAGATCGGGAACCGCTTTGTCAATGCCACTCATATGTGATTTTAGATTCAAATATTCGAGAGAACGGAGGCAAATCCCCTTCTTGGTAGGTATGAGGTTTTCTTCATTCTTTGGTTTCCAGTATTTCCTTATGTTAACACAGGGACAGTCTCCTTTAACCGTTAAGAAAATATTAGCACGGACGTGATAGTGGAGGTCTTCTTTCTTATTCAAGGCTGCCTGGACCATATCAGTTGCAAGCGTTAGGCTTTTAAATAGCTGCAAGTTTAAACTGATGCCTTTCTTGGAAGGGAACTAACGATTTTTCGTTGATTTCCATTCTCGTACGTCAACTCGACGTTCACCGTTGTCACCGTGAATACTGCTGGTCAAATGTTGGAATACTAAAGCACGTTCCGGAAACGGAACAGGATGGTCGTCATATCCGATTCATAATGTATTCATCTTGCTAGACCGGAATTGATGGGTTGTCCTTCATCATCCGAAATGCAAACATTGCGTGTTAATATTTTTGTTTACGGGTGTAATCGTTTTCCGGTCTGAATACATGGATTTCCATTTATGTTACTCGATATAAGTTTTAAATGTTTCTTGAGCACTAAATTAATCATTGGGGATACTCTCTCGATTCGTGTCTTAAACCGACATCTGTCTACAGCTAACATCATCCACTCTCCTTTACGGTCCTCGTAAGGAATGTTAATTATTGTCACTTCATTTGAAAATCTTACACACTTTTTCATCTTTATCAAAATCAATTTTTTTTGATCACCAATTAACCACAGTGTTACTCTTTTAATAAAAACACAGACTAAACCATTTGTTTTCTGGAATGACTTCTTCAAATGATTTAATCTAGGTTACATGTCGTAGTATTAATCCTAATCATTGATTACGACTACCCCCTTCTCGGCGCTAATTACCTTCCTGTTTGCTACGTCACGATCCTCAATCGATCCTCAGTCGTTCCGATCCTCAAAGTGGGCTATAATGTCCCCCTCTATACTACTCGTCATTCAGGAATTTATCTAAACAAAATGTGTTTAAAACGTTTCTGTCTTGTCATCTGAAAAAGCACCCCCCCCCCAAAAAAAAATGAAAAAAGTACTGTCATTCGATTAATTATTATGTCACTGGTTGGTCCTTCTCAAATGCACGGATTAAGCATCTCCCCTCTTTCAAGCTGGTAGAGATGCAGCACTTCTCCTGGATAGTTGGCATAGGCAACTTTCTATCGCATTTTCTTCAACCAATTAAGGCTTTTTTCACCAATTTAGTATAGCTTTTCAGAAATAAATAAATAAATAATTGAAGTTTCGACATTGTTGCTTGAAGTTTCGCACAATATGAGAGCCTATCTTTAAGTAAGTATTGTAAGTCTTCGATACCAAACCTATGGAGAGAAAGATCATATATAGGCATTTATGCATGCTTTTCAATCCATTTCAGGTAGAGCGCTCGCACCGTGATCGGAAGGTCGTGTGATCGAATCACGACCGCGACCGACCTGAGTCGATAAAAAATTGGTAGCAACTGTTCCTTCGTCAAGCGCTCGGTACCTTGAAGTGAAAGTGTTCAATTTTTTCCACAACCGATTTTCCTCCCAATCTACTAAATTCCTAAACTCTACCAATGCTACAGCAGATGGGGGGGGGGGAGCATTTCAATTAACATTTTCAAAGTTTGGAAAAAAATGCATGGAATGGGGCCCTGCTCCCCTGATTCTTCGTGCCTGATAAATAACTTGTTTTCAGACTTGTCCACACTGACAGATAATTTTGTTCCACAGTACTTATATTAAATTTTGTGATACACATACACCGCCGTAATGGGGTGAAAGAATTTAGTGACAGGTAACCTTGCTGAAAAGTGAACCCCTCATCCGATGAGCTTTTTATTTTTATTTTTTTTTTTTGTCCGAAATTCTTTTTTGGACCTTTCTGTCGCTTTCTCATTCCAGTCTTCTTTTAACTTCACTGGATCCTCGACAGATAAGAAATTACAACTCTGGTATATGTGGTATGATCTTAAGCAGAATATGCGGGTAAAAAAAAATTACTAGGTGAAATACGAGCCTTTGTTTTTATATGCATAATATTAACGGCAATGTCTACAATATAAACTTATGTAGATGCAACACGCTTATATTGTGCGTGGAATTATAAAAATATATTGAAACATCAACCGTGCACTTGTATAAATGACTGAAAATACAAGACTTCATAATATTAATTAATTTGATCAGTCCTGACTAACGGCATCCAAAAGATTGGGAATTTATCCCCCCGCCCCCTTCCGAAAAAAAATTGTTGCAAGGTGACCTATTGTGACGTCATCTTTGAGTTTATTGCGTAATTTATTTACATACATGTATGCAGACGTCAACTAGGCCGTTTCAGTAGCAAAATAAAATAAAGACTTTTAGTGATTTCATTCGTCAGCTTTACATTTTTATTACATTTTCATCAGTGAAATACTGTGATTTATTTTATTGCTTTTAATTAGTATATTAAATTGATCTCTTCCCTTCTTGCTGGCAACATTTATCAAGTGTAATGCTTATCTGTATAAAATAATATCGCAATTTGTCAATTTTTAGTTTTTTATGCTATATATTTGTATGAGCAATATAAATATGGTCAATCAATGATAAATTTATTTTGTAACATTATTACACGAAATACACCTTCATTATTACTCCTAGATAAGAATTCGCCTCTCGACTAACTCGGTATCCGCCACCGGAAATAGTCATGAAATGTCAAAATTAACATACTGCACATTCCTCGAGCAAATTCTTACCATTATTTTTGCTTCTCTTTCGTCAAATTATTTTCAAATATATATGTTTTATTTTGCTCATGGGGTGTGCACTACTTCAATTTTGGGAATTTGTTGCAAAAATAATGGAAAAAATAGCAATTTCCGGAAAGAACGGATGTTTAAATCCTGTGAATACCTCTAATCAACGAACTTATGAAATTTTGTTATGCATATATCAAAACTACCAATCTTCTTCTACACGTACGTAGTAGTTAATATATTTTTGCAAACGTGTATATCAAAATACGAAAAATTGTGGGCCTTCGAATAATACGTAACGTACTTAGTTCTTTGGCTCGTGTGAGATCCCCCCCCCGGGGGGGGGGGGGGGTAGAGTCCTACTAGGGTACAGATTCTGGGGAGAAAGCTGACTGTGGGGGAAATCTTACTCTACAACACCGGTTGTCATAAAAATAACGTCATTCAAATGTTTTGATTTCATAATTCCATTTTTCTCGGACAGATTTATTTTGATATTTTTTTTAAAATCATTTTAAAATTTAAAATATGCAATTATAACGTATAAAACAACGTTAAGACTTAAATGACGTTATTTTGACGTAACGTCAATGTGTACCAACACCGTGCACAACGTCTATATAATTGAAGGAAAAAGCCTCTTAGAAATTCAATACAAAGACCAAGGAGAACAGAATTTTAGAAAACCTGAAAGAATTTCAATAAATTGAAACGAGGATATGTGTGCGGTTGATTACCGTGGAAGCAAGATACCTCCTGTTATTTGGGAAATATACGTCATCAACAATCAAAATAGGTTCAAAAATATTTACCAATTTAGGCATTCATTTTCTTGTTTGTATCACGTGTCCTAAGATTAACGAAGTTAGCATTTAAAACCATTTATTTTCTTTTAAACGTGAAAGGTATTAACTACAAAAAGTACATGTATATAGTCTTAGTATCACGTTGACATGTCTTTTTTATTATTTTTTATTCATTTGTTTATTTTTTCATTTTTTTAAATATTTTTTTTATTCTTATTTATTTATTTATTTTTGAACTTGAAAATAAAAACAACTAATTAACAACATTTGAGATGTTACAGGATCTTTTTTAACTTATGAATTTATTTAAGGGTTCTTTTAATTTATTGTGCAATTTGCGGAATTGATTTATTTGAGATAATTCGATCTGCTATTGATTTTTTATTATAGTTTTACATATTGTTTCAAAAAGCAGAAGCAAAACGAAAAGTCTTGGTTATTGCAAGAAAATGTCAAATATATAGAGGATGTAGACTATATATTTTGGATTTTTTTGCATTACAAAATGCTATGTTTGTACATACATGTACGTTTCATGCCTTTATTACTATTACAAATGTAAATGTTTTATCTTGTATTGCACTTTATTTGAAATTGATAAAAATAACAGTTATTTTTATAAGCGAAATAACATTAAAATTAAAATCAATGGCAAATTATTATTTTGTAGTTTGAAGTGAAAAAATACATTTTTTAAAATAAAATGTAAAAATTAGAGGAAATAAAAGAATACATTTTAGTTCTAGTACATTAAAGTTTACGTTCTGCTTAAAAAAATGAAAATCTAAGATAATCAGTGAGATAAAGTATACTGTATATAGAATAGAATAGAATTTATTTGCCAATCATGGTCCCACTGGGGGCATAACATAAATACAAGCATAATTTGTAACACTCAAGAGGACAAGAAAATATACAGCAATACAAAATATAAAAATACTAGATATTGTCTAGGCAAAACAGAGGTGATGAGTAATTTGAATTACAGTATCTCCCTTACACCAGGAAGTTATATTTGGCATTACAATTGAGTCCCTAAACTACAAAAGATATCAAGGGACAGTGCTCTAGGTTTTACATTTCACAGAAGTGTAACTGTCTGGACAGCATTCTTCCTCATAACTGATGTAGATAAGCAATTCAATAATACATTTGTCACACAAAATTGAGAACATATAAATAAAGAAGCAAAAATTAAACAAATTTTACAATCTAGGTGTATAAATGCATATAAATTAAAGATAAGGGTGTATTAATGGTTGCAGTCTACAGAAGGATTCAAGGGACAGTCTCTAGGAAATGCATGAATTCTAGTTAAATAAATAACATAAATAAAAGGTTGCATTCCTCCTCATTTCTGATGTAGATAAGCAAAATGAGCACAATTATTATTTACAAAATGTAACAATGTAGTATTGTTTAAAAGTCATGTACAGTGTTTTGATACATGTATGAATTGACTTAGTATTCTTAAGATTGATTCATTTGCATTTGAAAATAGCCATATAAGAGTTTCTCATTAAAATCAAGATTAGAGAAATTGGTACATAATTCTGAGAGATATTTTAAGAAAATTCCTCGTTCATCTTTGAATTTAGTGCATTTGAAAAGAAAATGTATTTCATTCTCCACCTCATCTAAATCACATTTTGTACGTTCCAGTAAATGTTCAACCAAGCCTCTTTCTTTACTCCTCACTAAGATATTAACAGTAGTGAAGGGGAAACTTCAGGAGTACTGTGTAACAATATATTCGAGAAGTGGTGTAAATCAGATGTGGATACATAAAAATTCCAAGGAACTTTTGGAAAATTTGAATTCACAAGATTTTACCAAAATCAACAGCTTAAAAACGTACGACTTTTCAACTTTATACACAACCATTCCCCACGATAAATTAAAATCCAGGCTTTTTGATATCATTGACAGCTGCTTTTTCAATAAAAATGAAACTCGTAAATTTACTTACCTTGTCATTGGTCATTTGCAAAATTATTTTGTTAAAAACATTCTGATTGTACATACAATTACTCTGAAATTGACATTAAAAAGATGCTGGAGTTTCTGATTGACAATATCTATGTGGTTTTTGGAGACCAGGTCTTCCAACAATCTATTGGAATTCCCATGGGTACCAATAGCGCCCCATTATTGGCAGACCTTTTTTGTATTCATATGAAGCAGAATTTGTCCAAAATCTTATACGTGAAAAGAAGAAAACACTTGCTGTGGCCTTCAACTCAACATTTAAATATATCGACGACGTATTGTCAATTAACAATGGTTATTTCCATTCTTATGTCGATACGATATATCCCGGTGAGCTTGGGATAAAAGATTCTACAGAGTCTGACATTTGGATATTTTACTTGAAAAAGACGTTAATGGTAATCTAACAATCAAGCTTTATGATAAACGTAATGACTTCAACTTTTCAATCGTCAACTTCCCTTACTTATGCAGCAATATACCTTCATCACCTGCATACGGGGTTTATATCTCTCAGTTGATTCGATACGCAAGAGCATGCTCTACGTATGTACAATTTCTAAAACGAGGTAAATTATTGACAAACAAGTTGATGAAACAAGAATATCAGCAGTGTCGTTTAAAGTCATCATTTCGTAAGTTCTATGGTCGATACAATGACCTTGTCAGCAAATACAATTTATCATTGAGTCAAATGCTGACTGACGTTTTTCATACTAATTGTTAGGCCATTATTTACACACTGAATTATCGACTGATTTTTCCGTTATTTCCCGATCATGACAAGGAGCACACGGCGGGTGTGACCGGTCGGCAGGGGATGCTCACTCCTCCATGGCACCTGATCCCACCTCTGATGTTTTGGAGGTCTGTGTTTGCTCTGCACCTATTTTGTAATGTTTAATGGACTTTTGAGCTTGAATACTGTTCGTTATCTCCATAAATTTCATTTGAACATAATCGCATGTGTGCTGGGATACCCTTGGACCTTCCAACTTCAATTTGTAAATGATGTGAATATATTCCAAATCTACTCAGACATCTCCTCAACTCAAAATTCTAAATGATATTAAGATAATTTTCGAAACCAAATTGATCTTTAATTTTGACATAAGTACGTAGTTTACCATCCATTTAGCTGCACAAATTGTCATGCCATAATTTTATGTAAGTTTTCCTCGGAATTTTGTGAATTGTATATTTACGAGTTCCTAGACTAGCGCCATTAAATTAGAACCGCCGTAAGTACATCAATAAATTTTTACACATTTAGTTAGTATCATCTTTTCTATCAATAGAATAAATAATAAGTTTTAGTTTTTTTTTTTTATAAATTGTTAATGTTTTTGTAATCAATGGTGTGTCCAGGCGGCGCAACCTCGAACATGACGTATTTTCCTACCTGAGTGTAACTGAGAAAATCGCTTTTGATATGAGTATTTGTCATTCAAAAATCCCGTTAATTCAGGTATGTATTATGACGCAATTGTTCCGTACTATTTGCACTTTTTACCTCATTCTGTTGTTCTGTGAAATTTTATCGTAAATTTTGTGTCGTAAGGTGAATTATAATTAATTAATTAATATTCCTGATTATCATTCATATCATATTCATAGGCATTATATTATTATAGTAACTAGTGAATTCCGTTCTCACTACGGAATTTACTACGTTCATTCATTGCCTTATTCATTCACTCATTCATTCATTTATACGGGTGAGTGGTCAGTGAGAGTACGGGTGTATGAGTGGTCAAACTGGTTTTACTCTGTCCCCTACGCATTCGCGCCAATACTAATATTCTTGAGCACTCCAAACTCAGACTTTGGGGAGAGAAGACGCTCTCTCTCCCCAACACAAATTTACCTTATGGTAAATTTGAACTTTTTCTAGGATTTACGGTAAGAAATAATTGGTAAATTATTTCTAAGGATTCAATTTCACTCAATATCTGTTTGATCATTTTATTTCAATCAAGTATTTTATAAATTCTCCAAATTTATAAAATTTAAATTATGATCCGCGTAAAAGAGTGAGTGAGGCGAGAGATATTTAATACCTGTTGTTATATTTCAGGTCACCCTTCCTTCTTTGTTATAAAATTCCATAATCGTAGAATATATATTATATATAAACATCGAACCCAGCAGCCGTGTTGTTTTGTATTCTACCACATTTAAAAGGCTGTGACAATTGTATGGAGAGTCCAAGCAAATAAGGGATTAAAAATGACGTTCAAAATGGGGAGAGGTTTCTTTTTTCCAACATTCTTTATAGTTAAGCCCCATGGAAAAACTGCTATAGACCTATGAAATGTTTAACGGGCTAGAGAGAAATAAAATACATCCAGAGTACTTGTCTTTTGATGTCAAAAAGATTCAGAGAGACGAGAGATGCACAGTTAATGCCGATTTGTAGTGAGGGTGTCAAAAGTAAGTCAAATCGAAAAGTGACGTTAATCATGTGTGGTAGATATTGAACTCCAACAAGCAAAATATGCTGGCATAATCAAGTATGGATTTTTCCCTCCGTATAGATCCATTTAAAATATTATATGCATTAAAAACAGATGTTCATAACATAGTAAAGTCATATAAACACAAGACGATTCAATTCCTTACTTAACTCAAGGGAATCCCATCAAGATAAGTGTATGTGGTAGAGGGAGCGGATATTGAGAAACAATGACATTGTCGGACGTCAGGAAACTCAACGGCGACAGCGCCGAGTGATCATATAATGTCCTTTTTATTTTATGATAATTTAGCAAATTATTAACGTACCAAGCTAAAATTTTCAACACTTCTTAAACTTTTGTTGTTTTATGTTCCTTATAAATTTTGTAAGCACAAACTTCATAGTATTGATTTTATCGCATCAGTCCACGAACTTTTTGATAACCCCTCGTACTAACTTTTTTCCTGTTATTTAAACATCCATTCAGTTTTGGTATATTTTCTAGAATAATGTAAAGTTACCTGTACCAAGAGGATCTATTATCAGCATATAGTTTCTTAGAATGTTTATATGCATTTCTGAGAAAGGAAATTATCCATCATTTTCTTCCAATCTTTAAGTCGTTGCCAATACCTAACCATGCTTTTTTTTCTATGTCAAAGTGTTATGGGAATCTACCAAGCTCTGATAAAACAGAAAAATTTGAAAAAAATTTATGCACACCAAGAAGAAATTTATAAACCTTTATGTGAAGTTCTTCATATATGGTACTAGATTAAATCTGATCCAAACAGACCTTATCCCCCTTCTGAATTTACTAGCTTGCAATTGAATGGTCCCCAAATCTCGCATCCATATAGAAGAATTGGTTTAATTGTGTGATCAAATACATGTAGGCATGTTTTAATTTTGGGATTCCTTGAAAGAACTTTTTTCTGTAGTTTGAAATATGCTTTTAAAGCAAAGGAGAAAATGCCTGATGCACTGAAGTATATACCAAGATGCCAAGATATCTACAATGCTGTACACATTCAAGGTTATATTCTTGATATTTAGAAATATGTTTGATATGTCTGTCCGCTTTGTTGAAGACTTGAATTTTTGTTTTCTGTGGATTTAGGGTAAGACACCAATTTTGGCAGTATTTTTTAGGATGTTAAGCTTTGATTGTAATTCTTCTGCTGAGGTAGATAATAAAATGATTTCATCTGCATACATCAAACAATGTATAAGAGAGCCATTTGTGAATACATGGTCCATTGATTTTTCAAGATAGTTGGGAAGATCATTTAGGACTAAAATTGTCTCTTTGATTAACCCCTCATTTATTGGAAAGCAATCTGTTACACTGTTTTCAATTAGTATGCAAGACCTGCTAACTTTATACATTTGTTTAATAATATTATAGAACAGTGAGCCTACTTAAGCTTCAAGCAACTTATTTTCAGTCCTCTGTGAATAACAGTATCAAAAGCTTTCTGAAAGTCAACAAAGCAAGCAAACACTCTACCTTCTTTTCTTTGGCAATATTCATCAATTATACATTTGAGAATAAACAAATGATCAGTAGTTCTAGCATTCTGTGTAAACCCCACCTGACACTCTTGAATTATTTTAAAATTTTTGTTAAAATATCATCAAGCCTTTTATTTAATATGCTATTGAATAGCTTAACAATGGCACTAGTTACAGCTATACCTCTATAGTTGTTTGGATCTGATATATCATTTGTTTTATATGTAGGAATTATGACCTCATCTGCTCACTATCTAGGATAATTACTGCTAAAAAAACAAGCATTAAATAATTTTTGAATACATGAAATAAGATTTTGTTGGCCACATTTTAACGTATTGTTATATAGGCTATTAAGACCAGGTGCTTTATTCCATTTTAGGTTTGAAATTTCTGAATTTCATTTCTGGAGATGGAATTATCCAATTCGTAAAAAATCTTTTGCTTCTCTAGAGTGTCAAGTACAGTTTTCAGATGTTTAATGCGTTCCTGAAAATTGCCTTTGATCTCATTCAGTTTTTTGAAAGTGAAATACCCAAGTTGATGGATCAACGGCAGAGCCTCTTTTCTCCTTTTTTGTAGATAGAGAGAGAGAGAGAGAGAGCGAGAGAGAGAGAGAGATCATTTGATGGCAAAGTTAGAGGCCATGCTTAGGGGAATATCAATAAATTTGATTTTCTTGGGCTTAGAAGAATAATACTTTTCAGAGAAAACAAGTCAATCATTATAATGCATGATTTATTAATTTTAAGGAGTCTACTAAAATACACATTACTTGTTTAAACTGTTTTATAATAAAAATATTTCTAATTTTTAAAAAATTAGGCTAAAAGGTAAAATCATTTAAGCATTAAGAAATCAGTCTTCTATTACACATTTTAACTTCAATTCTAACTATGTATTGAAAAAGAATTCTACGTATATAGCAATTTGACAAAAATCAATACTTTATTTCTCTCCTGCGAAGAATTAAAATGTTTCTTTCTTTATATACCTCTTCTAATGTATAATGCACAACAGAGTATTCAAAAGTTTTTATACTGAATAGTTGTTGGTTTTATCGATTTCTCTTTGCTGTCTATCCCCAGTACAAAAAGGTACTTAATTTAAAAGTAGGTCGATTGCACGGAAACTTACAATTCGTAAATTCAAAATTGCGGTGGCTCCTGGTCCAAGCGGACAACATTTTGTTACGTGTCAGCGGTGCGAAGACAATGTTCAGTTCTACTGTACTCCGTGCAAAATTAGGCTTTGTGTAAAATGCGTGTCTCCTCATCTGGAAACCAACGCACCGGATCATAATATTGTATATTATTACAAACGATTTGGGGCTACAACTAAATCTCTTCACCATCCTCACATACAAAGAACCATACCTTGTGGACATCATGCTATGTCTTGTATTAGATATGCCGGAGATAGCCAGATCTTTGTTAATTCGCATGTGTTCCCCGGTATCAAAAAACTCGTTACTCTCGACGGAACTTTAGTCAAAACTCTTTCACCAAAAAGTTGTACTATTTATTTTACGCCATTTGAAGATGGTTTATTGTACACAACAACTGGAGGAATTCGAAAAATCAATAGTCAAGGTGATACAATATTTTTACCAATTGAGGGTTTGTTGAGAGGCATCAAATTTGTGGAACCTAACACTATATTTGTCTGCAACTCCTTCAAAGTTGAAAAATACACTACTGGAGGAAAAAGGCTTTTAAGAATTAATTATAACGACCAAAAGGAGCAGATTTATAGACGTCCTGAAAATATTTCAATAAATGGAAACGGAGATATTTGTGTGGCAGATTATGACTGCCGGGAACGACGACTCTGATCCTGTGGTTGATAAGTTTGGGAACTATCGCTTTTCATACCCTAAAGGTCATAAATATTCTTGCCCAAGGGATCTTTGTTGTGATTCATGTTTTCACATTATTATTGCTTGCATATCTGTGAAAGACAAAGATGGTAATTTCCTTCGATACCTTTCTTATGATGGGATAAATGAACTGTGGAGTGTGACCATTGACAATGAAGACAATATCTTTGTTTCTCAAATGCGTGACGATTACTTAAGAATGTTGAAATATCTCTACTGATCTGTACTAATCAGGTTTTAGTCGTACACGTACTTAAGAGATAGAAATTCGAATATTCTTGTTGACCTTAAAGTTCAATATGCCAATCAAGAAATTGACGCAAGTAATATGTTATATTCTAAATCAAAGGTCCAGTCTTGTATTCCACCATATTTCAGATAAGACCTTGTATTTCTTACAAATGAACATCGACAATTACTTCCAAACATTTCAAATAATCCTCCAACATTTTCATGTACTTCATCACCCTACAACTATAACCCTGCAGGACACGCAGGTAGGTTAAGGCTTCCCATAGAATATCAGTGCACGCTGTGCTTTCACTTCTCTGAACTACTAAAATATGACGTCATAATGGAAAATGACGTCAAGTCACTGCCAACTTGAGGTGTAATGACGGGGAGAGTGTCATGAACTTTACACTATTTCAAACTGCATGTAAAATGCTAGGTAGCTATTGCAAAATTCACTTGTCGTTAAAGGTTTATTAAGTCTTGTATGTCCGAATATTTTTTAAAAAACGTCGCTTACCTACCCTTGATTGAAACATTTTCAGAATGCTTATGAAAGATAAACTTTTGAAATCTAATCTGTGTTATTCCCGTGGTTAGAGGTAGAATTTATTTTGTGTATTTAAAAGAGTCTGGCGTAGGTGATTAATGAGGATTAATCTAAGGTTTTTTGCGGAAATCTGTAAGAAGAGGTTGTTGTCTATCTGAATCTTGCTTGGGAAAAGGTAAGTTGAATTTCTCACGAAATATTTTGTAACCAAGAAATACCATGATTTTTCCCAAGCACATTTCGGGTACACAAGGATACGATGAGTTTATTTATATAACAAAATGTTTATAATTATTGTGTTAATCGGCTGCCCCAAACCGATTTATTTAAAACACTTTCAAAATTATAAATGACTTTCACGTGATCAACAGTCATGTGATATCATAAAAAATATATTTATATATAGCCGAGGGAACCCTCTACATTAATTGGAAGTACTAAAGTACAATACTTATAAATTAAAACCCAAACCGACCTTGCAGTGAAATATTATGTTTTGAGCGCATTTTAAAGCTTCAGGAAGCCTTAACATAGCTGCGCACGTCATTACTGGTTACGTAAATACATGTATAATTAATAATTAGGACTTCCATTCATTTTGAGAGCCAAACTTATGGAACCCCGATCTTTCAAACTGCGTCATAATTTCATAAATTTTATGAATTCTGTAGAAGTTTACACTAGACGATTGACCAAATATGAAAAAAGCCTTGACACTTTTTTCAGAATGGATTAAATGTATAAGGTGGATGTTGAAATCTCGCATTAAGCGATTTAGGGGCAATATGAAAACCATCTATGGATTACATGATCAGTATGTAACGGTCCTCGCTGACAAAGCAGGTAATAATATTGTCTTGTTTGTATAGCTCATTATTTGAGTTGTATTTTTACATTTTGCAAGTGGTAATCTAATATGTACCCATAGTTCCCTTTCTAAGGAAAAGATTCTTAAAAACCATACGTCAGTTTTAAATATCTTCAATATTTCTAATATTCCCAACAATCAAAATAAATTTGAATTACCGTACGTATTCTGGATCCAATAACTCTATAAAAATCGTTACAAAGAGACATAGTGGACTCCAGTAAATGTTCTACCAAGCCTCTTTCTTTACTCCTCACTGAAATATTAACAGCAGTGAAGGAGAGACTTCAGGAGTACTGCATAACAATATATTTGAGAAGTAGTGTAAATCAGATGTGGATACTTAAAGACTTAAATGAACTTTTAGAAAATTTTAAATAACAAAATTTTATTAAAATCAATAACATCAAAAGGTACAACTTTTCAACACTTTTTGCAACCATTCCCAACGATAAATTGAAGTCCAGGCTTTTTACATCACTGACAGCTGTATTTTTAAGAAAATGGAACTCTGAAATATACTCAACTTGTCATTAGTCGCTGGCGTGGCGAAGTGGTAGAGAGTCTGCTATACAGTCGCGGAGTAAGGAGTTAATCCTTACGTCATGGGTTCGAATCCCACTGTGGGACGTCGATACCGGTCCTTCGGATGAGATCACAAGTACTCTGAAACTGATATTAAAAAGATACTTGAGTTTCTGACTGAAAATATCTCTGAAGTTTTTAGAGAACAGAATTTCAAACAATCTTTTGGAACTGCCATGGATACCCATTGCACCCCGTTATTAACAGACCTATTTTAATTCATATGAGGCAGAATGTATTCAAAAGCTTATGAGAAGAAGAAAAAAAACTTCAACTCGACATTTAGATATATCGACGACGTAGAACCAATTAACAATAATTCAACTACTAAAAACGTATGCTTCATCAATGAAATGCAATATATGCTTGGCAGGAAAAGAGTAAACTTTGAGAGGCAAAAAGATATCCCTTCTGTTTATAGACAAAAGATGTTTCAGATCGCTACTATTGTTCTCTCTCTCTCTCTCTCTCTCTCTCTCTCTCTCTCTCTCTCTCCATATGTACATCAGCGGATGCAGAGATGGGGTAAACAATTATTACATCACTTTAAAACGATAAAAATGGATCGAGATGAATAAATTATAATGTTTTTTTTAATGCTCAAATTCTTTCGTTTTCCATAAATAATGTAAGTATAAATTAATCTAAAACTTATCTTTGTATAATAACATTAACAAAACAAAAAACGAAAGCTTACTACGAGAAATTATCAAAAAAATCGTGAACTAACTCCATAAAATTAAAACCGCTTGAGGTACATCAATAATTATTTTTACGTATTCAATAAAGGTCATCTTTTTCTATCGATAGAAATTTAACCCGTAAAATCTGGCTATCATAACGATGTAATTTCAATGATGCTTTGAATAATATATGATGTATTTTTGTTATTCTTTGAGGGAAATTTACTCCTTAGATAGTTTCTATTTTCCAAGTGTAATGTTTGCTTTTTGCGTGGATAATATAAACTGTTTCAGTAACATTTCTTGAGAGGAAATTTAACCCGTAGAATTTTGATATGATTCATACTAAATACTACGTACAGCTCTCGCGCCTTCGATGCTTGGGCGGATGTAACATGTTATGGATTTTTGAACAATAGATGTCCTATTTATAATTTCACTTTTCTCAAATTATAAATGCATTCCAAAATCAAAACAGAAAAACTCTTTTCTTTGTTTTAAGCACTTCCCCTAAGGCATTGACAAAATCTAATAAAAAGCAAAATTTTAAAAGGTATTTATTGTTTAGATTGTAAAAAATATAGCATTTTCCAATATAAAGACAATCTTGCGTCACAAATAAAATGAAATGTAAGCATTTAAGGGAATTAAATACTGACAAAACATCATGAACATATTCACAACAATAGGAAAAATTTTCCAATTTATGATGGTTAGACACTATAAGTCGAAAATCAACCGTATAAGTAGAAATTTTAGCAAGGATTCAATTTCGGCATTTTTAGCGAGGGTGTTGAGATCGCTAAAATTAAAATCAAATACTGATTTTTAATGACAAATCGCTAAAATTGTGTCTTGCTAAAAATTCCACTTATATGGTTTGTTACAGTATATCTATTCGCAACAAAAACAAACTGAACCTCTTTCTGAGAAAAAAAGACGGTACGGGGTAAATTTACCTCCCAGGAATATCACTAATACAGTATTCACTCCTCGTAGAAAACGCGATCTTCAGAAAATAGCGGAATTCTAAAGTGTTACTTTCCTCTCTACAATGACATTGATAAAGTTTATGCATAGTAATTGAAAGCAAAAGCAACCATCTTTATGATAGCAAGACTTTACGGGGTAACCCCCCCCCCCCCCGCCAAAAAAAAAAAAAAATAAATAAATAAACAGTGATGCAGTATGTATAATTTGCAACATATTGAAGGTAGCAAAAATCTACAGGGTAAATTTTCCCCAAAAAGAATATCAATAATACAGTATATGATATTCAAAGCATGATCTAATAGATGGATTGTATGTTGTTTTACGTCCCATTCGAGAATTTTTTACTCATGTAGAGACATCACCATATACCGGTGAAGGGCTTCAAATTTTGTCCTTTACTCGGCACTCAGGGTCATTGAGCTGTGAGGAATCTTTATCGTGCCAATACCTGTCGTGACACGGGGCCTCGGTCTTAAGGTCTCATCCGAAGGATCCGCAACTTTCACTTCAAATTGCCGAAGGCGAAGGAACAGTTGCTACCCAGTTTTTATCGACTTAGGTCAGTCGTGGCCGAAATTCGAACTCACGACCTCCCGATCACGGAGCGAGCGCTCTACCGACTGAGCTACCATGAACGGTTGATCTATTAGAGAGACTTACGGGGTAGATATCTCCTCCAAAAATATCACCTACACAGTACTAATGATTCGCAACATTTTGAAAATAGTATCAATTATTCAAAGTATTTAATATGTAGGTTCATATAAAGTCAATTAAGAATGTTTCGTGCATGATATGTCCTTATCAAATCAAATTGAGCAAATTTAAGGTCATTTCAAAAATACATAAGTCAACAAATTCTAATAAAGAAACATTTTCAAGTTATATTTGAATAAAATCAGGTTTTAAACTTCATACAAATGTCGCTTCTGGACATTTGATATGGATTTTTTTGTCGCCGAAGCGATACGTGGTATGGGTTTTCGGACCGGTCTTTGCTGTGAAGTATCGTGATGACATTTGTATCGCACACTGCAGAATCGTGAATTTACTACTAAGTATACGACATATAATGGCATAATATGAAACATATTTCCTGTTCTCGATATATATCTACAGTAATACACACGGCCTTCAAAGTATATATATTGATAAGGATAGAAGAAGGCTTATCGGAGTCGTCGCCGATAGAGACATTATCACGTCGTGAAGTAGGTCGACAAAGAAAACAGCTTATGTCAAATGGCGCAGGCTCTCAATCTACGTGGTCAACATTTCATTACTTGTGAGAGGTGCGAAGATAATGTCCAGTTCTATTGCAGACCGTGTAACATAAGACTTTGTGTAAAATGTGTGTCTCCTCATTTGGAAACGAACGCACCAGACCATAATATTGTGTATTATCACAAACGATTGGAGGCTGTAACAAAATATCTTCACGACCCAAAAGTATTGAAAACAATACCCTGTGGATATCATGCAATGCTCTGCATACGATATGCAGAGAAGAGCCATATATTCGTAAGTTCGCATGTTTCGGATGTTATTAAGCTCTTTCATACAAATGGTACTTTATTAAATACGCTTACACCGCGTTCTTTGGCCATGTATTTGACTCCATATGAGGACGGCGTGTTGTATACAGGTACTGGGGGAATAAGGAGAATCAATAATGATGGTGATCAGTTATTTTTACCAATGGAGGGGAATTTAAGAGGCATTACATTTGTAGAACCTAATACAATATATGTCTGCAAGGGGTCCGAAGTTGAAAAGCATACCACTGGAGGTACAATGCTTCTAAGTGTTAAATACAACGACCAAGGGGACCAGATGTATAGAAACGCTGAAAATATTTCAATAAATGGAAAAGGGGATATTTGTGTGGCTGATTATGATTCCGCTGGGAACACCGATTCTCACTCTGGAGTTACTGTGGTTGATAAGTTTGGGAAATATCGCTTCTCATACTCTACAAAACCTCCCTCTTGGATAATGGATCTTTGTTGTGACTCAGGTTTCCACATAATCATTGGTTATATATCTAACACAATACACGTAATAGACAAAGATGGTCACTTTCTGCGAAAACTGGAATATAGTGGAATTGATAAACCTTGGAGTGTGACCATTGACAATGAAGACAATCTCTTTGTTTCTCAAATGCATGACGATTTTTTAAGAATGATGAAATATATGTACTAATCACTCCTAAGCAGTGTAAGTACAATGCTCCACGGAAACACGTATAATTCATTTTATTAACGGTGATTAATACGTGTAAAGCATTTTCAAAAGTTCATATGTATTTTATTGGAAAGATTGATTGATTGATTGTATGTTGTTTAACGTCCCTCTCGAGAATTTTTCACTCATATTGAGACGCCACCACTTACCGGTGGAGAGCTGCAAATTTTGTCCTATACTCGGCACTTACGGCCATTAAGCAGTGAGGGATCTTTTTCGTGCCAACACCTACTGCGACACGGGACCTCGGTTTATACGGTCTCATCCGAAGGACCGGTCTCCACGTCCCACAGTGGGATTCGAACCCGCGACGTAAGGATCAACTCCTTACTTCGCGACTCTAGAGTAGACGCTCTAACCACTGCGCCACGCGGGCGACTTTATTGGAAAGAAAAGTTTGTTAAAGCTTTCATGCACTTAGTTTTTGTCAATATATTTGTTTAAATTTTCAATTGATATAACTTTAAATTCACCGGATAAAATCTGACTTTAAGGTTTTTTAGGAGAGTATTACAAAATGATACATTTTTTAAATAGCTACCGTCCCATTCCATTACTCCTGTTCGGCAGTTTGATTTTTCCCATACAAGATACCCGGATAATCAAAGCATCATGATAAGTGAATGAGTTCTAAATGAAGTCCATGCTTGATGCAATACACATGATATCAACTTTTTCTTTTTTTCCTTCGAATAACCACTGACGAATTTGGTTATTTAAATGGTATTGACTGATAATTTTGAAAATTAAAAATATTATCAACCGGCCAATTTAATAACAATATAATTTTTTTTGATTAGTTTAGTTTTGTTTTAAACGAAACACAAGTGTATTTTATGAAATATTTATGACAGATTAAATGGGATTGCGTAGTAGGCTGAGCTAATCTGAACCAACAATTAAGTTAGTTTTAAAAGACACAATACACAATGTTAAGTTCAAGTACATTGTTGAGGATTTAAGCAACGTTTTACTGTTTGAAAATTTACAAACAGGATGTTTTCCTTAGAGTGTCGTCACTATAGATCCACAAATAGAATATCTCAAGATTGTGTCCTTCAATGAAGTTCCGGAGACGTCCGGGAGAACTAAAGAATAAAGGCTTCATACCTAACGATAGACAATGATCAAAATTCTGCTTCACAATAAAGTTCAATCAATTAAATAAAGACTTTAGATCCATTCCTCAGTTGGCTCTTGAGCAGGTGACAGGCTTAGTAATTAGCCACATCTATTCCATATGTTTAGCGGGTAGTGAAACATGAGTTATGTCTTTTTTTTCATCTAAATACCTCAATTTAGAAACTGAAAATGTAAATGTGGCTCTCTCAGATGGAGTACCTGAAATATTTTTACAACAATTTAAGGGTATCACACTGTTTTTAAATTATATCTCACTTTTGCATTGCAAACATGCAATTACAAAAAGTGCTCTTCTTTATAATGTTTCAAAATTTGTCTCAACTTTGTAAATAAATGAAAAAAACCGTAAGGACTGCTGATATTCCCTAAAAGATAGTGCTATCTGGAAAAAAGGATGTAGATACATATAAACCAAAGATTTTAACTCACCTTAGCAAAAGGCTTAAGAAAGCTTTTCTGTTCGAAGGGTGTACGTCGTCTGTCGTGTGCTTTGTGTCTTCTGTCGTCAGTAAACTTTGGCCGCCGGGAGTAGATTTGGGCCACAACAGGGTAGCAAAATTTTGCAAAGCAATAGATAGGAAATACCTTTTTTCAAGCTCGATCAGAAATGGTATGATAAGAATATTTATAGTATCAAAAAATGGTAAAATACTTGAAGAAAGTATTGCGCACTTTACTTTTATTATGCCCGTGCAGTTTCAGATTTTACGCTATATTGCCTAATTAATTGCAAAAAAATTGATATCAGTTTACAGTATTTTGAAATGAAATTTTGAGGACCATATGAGTTTAGATAATTTTTTAGTATGTGCTACATTTGGTTTGTTTGCGTTTTCATTTTTTTTTTTTTTTTTTTTGAAACTGTTCCTCATTTGGCTGAGGAAAATATCATTTAGTATGGGCTACGAGATATAATTAAACCCATCCTTAAAATTAGAACCTGAAAGTCCATTCTCTATTTGAAATAAACAGATTGTCCTTTTGCATTCAGATGTGTTAGTCTTCAACCGTAGAAATACCAGGAACTGTGCAAAATAAAAATAAAATCATGACCGCTCCAAAGAAAAGAAGTCTATACAATAATGACCTTCATTTTTTAAACTAACATAGACGGATTCCAGTGTTCTGCCAACCAATTTCCCTTTTGACATTTTTGCAGACTTTTTATATAGTAACATAACACTAATTTTGGGGACTTTTATATCTGATTAAGACAATTATTTTAACCATAAATATTTTATCTCTTTTACCTAAAATGCAGCCATGAATTGTGTTATGATGACGAACAAAACAATTGGAATGGAAAACGTAAGTCAGCATTCGACTTAATGATAGCTTGTACTTACTGACAAGGTCATTGTATCGACCATAGAACTTGCGAAATGATGACTTCAAACGGCTATTGATATCCTTGTTTTATCAACATGTTCTTCAATAGCTTGCCTCTTTTTAGAGAGCGTTCGTATACGTAAAGCATACACTTGCGTATCGAATCAACTGAGATAACCCAATTTGCATGTGATAATGGTGTATTTCTATACAAGGAAGGGAAAATGACGATAGAAAAATTGAAATCATCATGTTTATTATAAAATTTTGTTGTTAGGTTACCATTAACTTCTTTTTTCTAATTAAATATCTAAATATATGAAACAGATGTGTTAGACTCCATCTATTTCATTACAACTCTTAATGTGCTTCTTGTTATTTAATCAAGATAATGATGGTTTAACCCTAACTGGTGCCATTTGTACAGGCCCAGAGGTGCTAATTATACCCTCAGAGGGTATATCTACCCGTCTGCAACAGGTCAGGTGACGGTCCACAGTGAATAATTTTAAAACATAATTAGTTTCATTTCTGCATATTCAAAATCTTTCTATGAAGATAGTCATATCATTTTTAATTGATTTAAGTCAGGAGCTTAGGAGTTTTGTGAACATTAGTAAAGATTTGTTTTTTGGACGTAAAATGGTCATATTGTTTCAGAAAAGCACATAATTCCATAGAAAATTTGACCAACAATACATTTGTGTATTTGTGGATTGTTTCAACTTATAACAGAAACAGGAAAGTTTAAACACTACTTTAGCAATATTGGACTCTACTTGTATATCTGAAATTTGTAACAAATCATATTTTGACTTCTTGCTGTGTCCTCTTGGAATCGAAGACAAGATGGTGAGAAAACTATTTTGCACTGGGATATAATTTTGGCTCAATTATCCGTGACACAACGTAAATCTTATCAATCAATATAACCAAGCTTAAATTTCGATTTTAATTTTGACTATTTGATTATTAATGACAGGTGATACAAACAACAAAAATCGTGAAAATTACAACTTAAATCCTGTTTATATGACATTGCGCTGTGTCAATGATTATAATCTATCATTGATAATGATAGGTTTAAATAATTATGCACACAAAATGGCATAGTCATTCAACCATGAAGCTTGGGCTTGGAGTGTACCAGGTGATTTGGTAGTAGCAAAAACTATTGTTCGAGGTATGAAACATGTACTAAGTTTCATTTCTAAACACACAAGTGTTACAATTCTGAACACCTTTTTTCAACATGTTTAGAAATTTTACATGTTTGGGAGTTAAAACAAAGTGCTTCAACACATTTTTACAGTGTATATGTATTGTAAGTTTTAAATGTTCACATAAAATGTCCATTGTAATTGTTTTAGGGTGTTATCGGAGTTCTCTTCAATGATTTAAATCGTGGGGGTATAATGTAGGTCGATTGCACGATATTTACACATGGTTTACATGCCGCTAAGATGGCGGAGGCTCCTGATCCTCGCGGACAACATTTTGTTACGTGTCAGCGGTGTGAAGACAACGTACAATTCTACTGTGGACCGTGCAAAATAAGACTTTGTGTCAAATGTGTGTCTCCTCACCTGGAAACTAACGCTCCAGACCATAATATTGTGTATTATCACAAACGATTTGGGATGACAACTAAATCTCTTCACGATCCCCAGATAACTGGGACGATACCATGTGGATACCATGCCATGCTCTGCACTAGATATGCCGGAGACGGCCAGATCTGTGTTAGTTCGCACGTGTCGTTTGATATTAAACGTTTTTATACGAATGGGACTTTAGTGAATACGCTTACGCCTAGTAGTTTGGCCATGTACCTGACTCCAAACGAAGACGGCGTGTTGTACACAGGAACTGGAGGAATACGAAAAGTCAACTCTCAAGGAGATGAGTTATTTTTACCAATTGAAGGAAACTTAAAGGGCATTAAATTTGTGCAACCTGATACCATATTTGTCTGCAACTTTTCCAAAGTTGAAAAGTATTCAACTGGAGGAAAACGGCTTTTAGAAATTGAATATAACGACCAGGGAGAGCAGATTTATGGAAGACTTGAAAATATTTCAATAAATGGAAACGAAGATATTTGTGTGTCTGGGTATGCTAACAACCATGAATCCAATCATGTGGTTACTGTGGTTGATAAGTATGGAAAATATCGCTTCACTTACACCCCAACGCCTAAAGCTTACAATCATCCAGTGGATCTGTGTTGCGATTCCTCTCTCCATATTATTATAGTTTCTAATACAATACATGTGATAGACAAAGATGGTAACTTTCTAAGATATTTGTTGTATGATGGGATAAAAAATCCTTGGAGTGTGACTATTGACAGAGAGGACAATCTATATGTTTCTGAAATGCATGACGATTATTTACGAATGATGAAATATATGTATACTGATCAGTTCTTGGAAGTACTCTTACATAGTTCCATGGGATATTTTAGCGAACATTCTTGTAATTGTACTCATATATCATTTTATAATATATTTTTTCTTAAATAAATCAAATGCAAATTCATACATCGCCGTCATATATGTGCATGATTATTATTTGCAATTATTTCCCTTTCTTTTTTCTTTCCTTAAAATCAAAGTAAGTCTTTAAAGAGTCTCAAAGTCCCCTGACTATTTTGACATTCAAAGGGTTGATAATTTAAAGTAAGAGAAGAGGAAACTTTAGGGGTACTCTACAACAACATACTCAAGAAGTGGTGTTAAATAATATGTGGATAATATATGAAACTGAAAATTCTTAATTGATAAAAGGTCGTCGATATATCTTAATGTCGAATTGAAGGCCACAGCAAAAGATGCCTTCCTTTCATGTAGAAGTTTTTAAATAGACTCTACTTCATATGAAACAAAACCAGATCTGCTACAGTGTAATAACGGGGCACAATAAGTACCCACGGAATTTCCAACAAATTGTTGGAAGGCCTGGCCCCAAGACCATAAACTGAGAATAGACTTAAGTCAAAATTTTGATTTTTAATATCTTGAGTTTTATCTAATCTATTTGCTTAAAATTCTGCAATTTTATATAACATTTCAATTCAAATACATGATGAAAATTTTGTTTCATTATCAAAATTATTTCAGAAGTTATATAGGTTTGAAATTTTGACTCAAGTCTGTTCTCAGTTTATGGTCTTGGGGCCTGGTCTTTGAAAACTATGAATATATTGTCAATGAGAAACTCAAGCATCTTTTTAAAATCAACTTCGGATTGATAAGATATAAGATATATCGACGACCTTTTATCAATTAATAATTTTCAGTTTCATTCCCACGTTGGTTCGATAAACAATTTATTACATTTTCAACAGTGAAATACCGTGATTTATTTATTGAATAAAAGTGATATTCTCTCACAGTGTGAAAGGATACCAAAATGATATTCTCTCACAGTGTGAAAGGAAATCAAAGTAAGTAAAAATTAATTTCTGGCCTGTCATAAGATAGAGATATTAACTAAGCATCTTGATAGAGCTAAAACTGCAAATTTCTTCCCAAATATGTAGCTAAAATCCATGCTATGTAATGTTTTCAATCACGTAACTGCAGCGCTAGGCTATGACGTCTCAACCGCTTAACTATGACGTCAAGCCTATGACGGTGTTAAGAAAAGACAGAGGCAAAGGGAAAATCAAAGAAAATGTAATAAACAGAAAATTCAATGTTTTGTAGATGAATATGGAATTTATTTCACGAGTGGGACAGGATTTTTTTTATATTTTCACTCGTGCTTCGCACTCGTGAAAATATCAAAAAATCCTGTCCCACTCGTGAAATAAATTCCATATTCATCTACAAAACATTGAATATCCTCTATGTATCTCATTTAAAATATCTGTTCCATATATGAGTGTTTCCCTTGAAAAATGACATTGATAGTAACAGGGTTGGGGTCAATTACTTGAAAATGTAATTAAGGCTGACCTGCTTTTCCACGATTTTATTTTCGGAAGCTTGTTGCTTTTTCCGCGACAGCTCTATACTGCTTTTCCACGAGTGGTTTTCTTATATGTCATGTGTTATATCCTTTTTTTATACTTCCATTCCGCGATTTTTAAATGGTCCCGCTTAGCAATTAATATCAAACGGTTGCCGATATTTACCTGCATTTACCTGTATTTCAGTCCCCAAAGTGTTCTACTCGGTAGTGAGTCCTTACTCACATGGTGATAAAAAATGAATGAATCTCACATTTCACACTCGTCGGTGATAGGTTTTAGATGTTTTAAACTATGGAAATTGTTCATACAGAAACAGAAACAAATCAGGGGAACAAATGGATTTACATACAAAAAAAAAATAAATGTTCTAAAGAACGGGGATGTGTCATAGCGATATAGCGTTGATAAAATCTGCAAAGTCACGATTACAACTGATGCTGAAGGAATTACGGTGTTGAAAACGAAAAATACTCACAACCACCTCAGTAATGTGATCCTACTGCTTAAAATCTTACTTTTACCTCCCCGGAGTCAGCGCGGGGGGGGGGGGGTTAACCTGGTTAACGGAGGAGATACGGGGAAAAAAAAGTCGCGGAAAAGCAGTAAAACTTGTCGCGAAAAAGCAGGATTTTTTTTCGCGGAAAAGCTTTGTCGAATCGCGAAAAAGTGAGGCTGCGGTAATTAAATACTTTTAAATACACTGATAATTTTGTCAATTACTTGCAATTACAATTCCATTGAATTTAGCAAATGTAATAAATTACTCTAAATCACTTTGAAGAATGTAATTACATACATATCAATTACTTTAGTTTTATTTCCAAAAATTTTGAAGCAGCAATATTACATGTATTTAATTTGACCTTTCCTATTGCCCTGGTCATTGTGTTCATGCTGTATAAACATTATTATAGGCATTTAATTATTGAATAAATACAAACTCATGCCAAACGGTACTGGTATGCATCATGATAAAACACCTTCTTTTCTTTTTTTAATATTTAACTTGAAAAATAAATTATTTGAAATGTAATTGGAATGTAATTGACATTTTTAGAATCTATTTAAATACAATCAAGATTGAATGATGTATTGTCAGTATGATTAGAAGCAGACAATGATTTGTGAATTTCATATATATATATACAATGTTTTCATTGTATATGATTATTCCTCCACATCAAGAATTAATAATTTCTATATTTTATAAAAACTGATATCCAGCTATATTTTTAGTTAATTACATAAAAAAATCTTTCTTTTTTGTGTTTTGTTTATTTATTCCTTAAGCCATATGGCTTATCAGCTAGATTACATACTCATAATTACAAAATACAAAAATCTTCAACAAAGAGAAAAAAAATCACAAACTTTGAACACTTTACTGTACCAAAATGAAAAAAAAAAATTCAAAGATTATTTAACCCCGACCCCTCTTTCCCTTAAATAACTTCATTTTATTATTTTGCAGAATATAGTTTTAAATTCCTGAAAAGACTTTCAACAGATGGAAAATCACTTATTCCCATTTTAATCGGGCTCGACATCCATTTTCCCTCTATTTCTACATCCGGAGTGAAACCACTCGGCGTCAACACATTGTTTTGCTGATCGTTAAAGCCAACACTGGAAAAGATCCATACAAATGATGAGGTAAAGCTGTCTTTTATGGACCGTATGCATTTAGTTGTACATTTTTCACTACGTGCACTTTAAACGATGCACTACAGTGAATGTTACAAATATTGGGGGAAAAAAATCTTTCACATATATCAAAAGCAGAAATATTTGTAAACAATTGGGCCCTTGAATTGAATATTCTTGTAAAATTAGTTGCGTGACAATGTTGCTTGAAATACACAGACTTTTCACATTAACAACTTTGTAATCATCACATAGCCCCTTACTTTGCTTGTGGAACTAAGACAGGAAATTGTGCAGGTTGAATATGGTTAAGTTAAGCATACAGCAATAAGTTGAATAATAATATTTACATTTTGTATTGTGCGTTTATTGTTATAGATGAAGATGATTGTAAACGTAAATAAAAATATTATCTGTTAATGTAAATTAGATTTCTCGCATAATGACGTGCTGTTTCCTTTAACAAGTGTGTAGTGTGTAGCAATCTCATATTTCTGATTTAAACAACCTTAGTTTTCTCACATAATGATGTTTTGTTTCCTTTTAAGAAAAATTTAGCAAACTTATATTTCTGTTTTGTTATTTCTTTGGAATATTTTCTGATTTCCAACATAACTATGATATAGCTTTACCAATGGGTAATGTGTTTCATTTCCATATGATCATGTCTATTTGATTGCTTACTTTTTCTTAACTTTAGGAATATGAGAGGACGTGGAGGTCCAATGAGGGGTGGAATGATGCGACCAATGTCTCCCATGGGAGGCCCCTTTAAACCTGGACCCCCGTAAGTTATGGGATGCTAAATCATTAGGAGTGAAACGGTTCACCGCGGTATCAATACACCGCGGTATTTTTTCTCGGTTTGATACACGGTGCAAAATCTCTAATTTTCGGTTCGGTTCATTTTTCGATCGGGATCGTTATTCAGTCGGGTTTGGCATAAGGTAAAACACGTTACTCAGTATAATAAGTATAGAAAACGTAAATTTTTGATGACTGATAGCTTGTAAAATAATTTTTGACAGTCAAATAATTTTAATCAATTTCTTCTAGTCAATTTGCAAATAAAATTCGTAAAATATCTGACTAGATTTAGAAAAAAAAGCATAAAACAACATTGAATTCGTTTCCTTCTATCAAAATGTATCGTATCGAAAATAACCGAACCGAGACAAAATTATACAATACGTATCGAACCGTGAAGGAGGTGTATCGTTTCACCCCTATAAATCATACATAACAAAAGACTTGTTGTTTAAAGTTAAATGTGAACTGTCAGAATTGTGACTTGCCTCACAAAATATATGGTGCCATTTAAAATGATTTTTGAAGCAATGGGACATTTTTGTAGGAATATTCACTGTACATATTTTGATAATTCTGTATATTTTTAATGATTATGATTCAATCATATTCATTGTTTTTTTTTTATTACAAGATGGAGTATTTTTCAGTTGTGAAAAGCCACTTTGCTTAATGGATGAATTTACTATTTTTTCAACAGGTTTCGGGCATTCATTCCTCACATACCATTTGATCTGGTGCAGGTAAAACATAACTTACTACCTGATACATCCATTTTTTTCCTGGTTCCTATATTTCTTTTCTACATAAGTTTATTGCAAAAGTTTAGAATTTGACCAATTTCCCAGTTAAACATTTCTTATTTATATTGTACAGTTTTAAAGCATTCTTTTAATTTTATTTACAGTGTGAATCAACATTTCCAAGAACCAAACCAGCACCCGATGAGAAGGTTTTTACAGATGTAAGTATTAATTCATGTATGATTCCATACTTTTAGGCATTGAAAACTGACATTAAAGAAGTGTAGGACTGCCACGATAAACAGAAATATCGGTTAACCGCGAATCAAAATCTTTCGGTTCGATTCAGTAGGTTTTTCCCGGATTTCGATTCGATTCAGGTATGATTTTTTCAGACTAACATCCGCTGTTGTCAGGTGCATTCTGATTGGTTAATCAGAAGAAGTGATGGCAAATCATGAAACAATTTGGATTTTTTCATTCTAGTGTCACATAATTTTCAGTTTTTTCTTCAGAGAAGTGTAACAGTGTTCTACAATAAATACAGTCAAACCTATTGTCTGAAATTTAAAGGACATGAAATACCAATTGAAAGCGTTTTTCAGAATTTAACTTAGAACTAACAGGGGTGTGCAATTAGCATCGCCCGACGCCCGGGGCTACCATTTTTGAGGGTCGGGCTAGTGGTTTTCTGCATGCAGGTAGCCCTGTGGGTTAGAAAAATTAAAAATGCTAATGTAATATATATGAAAATCACTACTGATATTTTCACTCAATTTTTTGCTTTTAAATTCCCAACCAATGAAAAATTTCCAGGCAGCATGCTTCTTTTGTTCGTAAATCTCCATAACCTTATTCATTTTGCAGTACTGTACTACCTGACTTATTTACTTCCAAAAACGATCGTTTTTTTTCTAATCCAAATTTCCTCCATTCATGTGTTTATGGTAAATGAAGGTAAATTATTTACGATCACTTAATCAACTGAAAGATAAGTGTTACATGTGTATGTGATTTACATAAAATATATTTCCAGTGCATTTAATAATTGAAGTTGAAGGAAAATGATATCACTTCGTTTTAGATGAGCTAGTGCAATGCATCGTTAGAAAAAGGAAAAAAAAAATTTTTAAATTCATTTTTATTTTTGATTATAATTATTAATTTATACATAATCCAATTTTAATAGCGAGAATTAAACTTTAATTTTAAAAAGAATGACCTTAAAACCCTGACTTTTTCAACAATAATCTTTTTTTTTTTCAATATTACTTACTTCCCCCCCCCCCATGCATTTGGGCTAGTAACTTTTTACTTGGGGTTAGTAACTTTATAGCTGCCACTGGCCCATGGGCTAGTACTTGATTTTTTTAATTGCACACCCCTGAAATAAGACTCCTCTTCAACACATAACCAGTACTAGTAAATCTGTATTCATCCAATAGGTGTATGGGTTACTGTTGTTGATCTGTTCAGATATTTTGTAATTTATCTGTTTCTTTTTTGAATTTCCAGTGTCTACTGAAAAGGAACAATGACCTGACACCCTCTTCCCAAGAGCAGGCCTCGATCTTAGCCCTGGTCACCAAGATACAAGGTGTGATGGATAGTTTGGTGCTGGCCCCCACCTCATTTGATCCTGCAGTAAGCAACTTCCTTGTTTGACACTGTTAATGTATATTAATTTTTGAATCTCAGATGATAGACTATAGGTAAAAAATTTCCTTCAAATGAAAGAAAGTAGAAAAGTTAAAAATGATAGAAACTTAATATGTAAGAAGTGGATTTGCAGGAATCAACTTAATTGTATAATTGAAAAGATATATGACTAATGTATCAATTGGGATATATTTTTTTTCAAATGCGAAATTGATTTAATCAAATACACTAAAGATTAAACTGAGATGGGTGAATTCTCCATTGACAATTTTATATAAGATACCAAGTTAGTTGCTGTGTGTTTGTTGTGGAATGATTATTGGACATAGATTTTCTAAGCATTAGATTTAAAATTTATATATTTTTTTCATGAAATGTTGCTTCAGATTCTTATCAAGTCTGGCATACATGTATCTAAGGACATTTATGTGGTAACTCGAATGTCTTTGTTTTATATTGTTTAATACAAGTTCTTTGATATATTTATGTTTATAATATTTTATTTAAAATCAGCAAGTTATTTGAGTTATATGTGTATGCTACCAAGTAATACAAAGTTACAGATTTCACAAATTTATCTACCATTATTATACACATACATGGCCATTTTTATTCCAACATTAATATAAGAGCCCTTGATTTTGAATGCATGTTTTTCTTCACAAGTACCGGTAATGTCTGGTCATTTTATTTTCAAATTTAAGCGAACCATAAAAAAAAAATGCACACAAATTTTTTAGCATGCTTCAACACAAAATGGAATGCAAATATGTACCAAATTAAAAAAGAAATGAATTACATGTAAATTGAAACAAAAAAAGATATTTTTTTTATATTACAAGGTATTTATGCTAGCAAATATAAGCTGCTATTATACAGTTTGTGAAATCTGCAATATTTGTTGTGATGAACGATAGAAAAATTTTTGTTATTTTGTATAAATGTATTTATTACTCTAAAACTATTAAAGAAAATTCTGGTTCCAAAATTCACATTCCATACAGCTAGATATTCAATAAAACATGCAAGTGGGATTCCAAAATATTGAAGAGAAGAGGGGGAGAGAGGGAAGATTTGTTATAATTAAGAAATGAATTTTTACTGTTGAAATTTTTTTTTTAATGTAAATTTCTGTTCTGTTTCATCAGACTACTTGAAAATGTCACAATTTTTTTTAATTGTTTTGATCTGTCGAAAATTTATTTTCAGTGTTTCCAGGAATAATAAATTCACCTTAAATGCTTTTAAATTGCATGTAGTTGTGAACATTTTTCTGTAACAAATTCACAATTGTGAGAAAATCAATAATCAGTAGAGTGGTTTATCTTAAATCAACATATCATTAATGTAAAAAATGATCCATAAACTTTTTGAATTTTTGTGAATATACTTGTACTGTAGATCACCAAATTTTCACAACACCTTATTTTCGCGAGATGGTCATTTGGTATTTATAAGTAAGACATAATTTTATGTAGTTATTGATCTATATAATCTTTGGTACTACAAATATGCACGAGAAATAAATTTTGACGAGCAGGCAGTCTCAGGTCATGTGAAAATAAAATTCTCGTGAATAAAATGTGAGAACGGTACTTGAATTATATGACCTATATTAGGTTTAATTTTCTTTTGACAGCAAATCGAGGAGGTGAGACAGGTGGGGTCGTTTAAGAAGGGCACCATGATGGCGGGAAACAATGTGGCTGACATTGTAGTCATGCTGAAAACTCTACCTACAAGTATGTATGGGGATTTTGTAATATTTTAGATAGGAATCACACTATCTAAATTATAATTATTACTCTGATTTTTAAGTGTTGAAGTTTACTTATTCATTTATCTGATCTAGGGGAATAAGGACTTAAAATGAAAAATTCTTGTATCAGTAAATTTGAAATAATCAGTATTTTATATATATATCAGGGCTCGACATTAACTTTTTTCCTACTTGTCCATTCGGACAAATGAACAAGACATTTACTTGTCCGAACTTCAACTTCACTTGTCCGAAAAATTTTCAATAAAGATCTAATACTGTCAACTGGAAAACTAAAATAAAGTCCATTACACATAACATGTGCTTGATTGATTCGTGATGTTACATGTATTGATAAATACAACAAACACATAAAACGAAATTTTATCTACCGGTAGTCTTTCTGGTCTGACAACAACATAAATGTCCACAAGTGAACCAAACTTTGTTAAGTTCGTAAGTTCCATGCCTTTACAGTAGTATGCAATTAGTGAACTTCGATCACGATCGAATGTGAACTCAATTAATAGCGATCCCTATCGGGATCGAAGTCCGGTTTTTATGTACAGCTTCCGTCTTGAAACTACCGATTAACTTTCAACAGTCGTTTTTTTTTTTTAATTATTTAAAGACTCCTTTACATTAAAATGCACTTGTCCAATCGGACAAGTGCCCAGCAATATTCACTTGTCCGTAATTTTTTTTTCACTGGTACCGGATAAGCGGACAAGCGTTAATGTCGAACCCTGTATATACATGTATATATGGGTAGTTGTAATGCTACTTAAAAGTGTTGTAACGGCCAGATATCTTTAGTATATACATTGTACAGTATTTAAAATTGGAAGAAGTGTTTGTTGTATGCCTTGTGATTTGTACATTTGATATATAATGTATGTAATGTTTATATTTTTTTATTTTCCACAGAGGAGGCTGTGGCAGTGCTGGGGAATAAGATTGTGGAGGATCTCCGAACACAGGACCCTGACGAAGGTACGGCAATATATGGTGTATTGCATAAGCAGAGAAACTGTGTATTCTGGCTGATTTTGTTTTTCAATAACATGAACATAAAAATGTAGTTTTTTAATTATGAATAAAAGCCTCTTCTCTAAGTATTATATTAAAAAATTATACATGTATACATATATATGAACTATAAGACTACTTATTAGGAAAGTATATATTTAAAATTGAAATCAGCGTTAATTAGAATAGAGTTATAAGGAGTTCTGCAGGTTCCTGTATAAAATAGACCAAAAAAAAAAATACAAGGGACGTAAAGGATATGGGTGTGGCTTTTTCTGATGAAAAAGTTTTAAAGAACAGATCTTTTTCTTATCCAGTGTTGACCATGCTGACAAATGACACAGGATTTGAAATAAGTTCATCAGATGCCACAGTGAAATGTCTGATCACAACTATTCCCCCAAATCTGAAGAAACTGGACCCAGAATTACACTGTAAGTATTGCTTTAAGTCCTTCTAATACACTGCACACTAAAGAGTTTTTTTATGCAGTTAGAGTGATCTGCCCTTAGAGCAAAAATAAATTTAAATTTACAGTTTTTAACTCAATTTGTAATCAATTTAAGCATTCTTAACATTTTAATTGACCAAGATACATATATTAAACACTCTATTTGCATGTATTTTCCCAATTTAAACAAGCAACAGTGATTTCTGTTAATCTATACTTTGTTGCCTTTGAACATTTTTCATGGGGATAAATGGCAAGTTGAAAATGAAATAGAAAAAATTCAACATTTACACCTTCATACAAAATAATTTTCTCAATGTCCAAAGTTTTTTCATTGGTGAATAGATGGTCCTTAAGAAAGAACTATTGAAAAAAATGCTATTATCTGCACAAGTTTGTTTAACAAATACATGCAGTGTATTAGGAGACCCAAATGTCGTTTTTAACATTGATCTATGATAATTGCCTTATGTCTTTCTTGACCTTCATCTTGACCTTGTAGTGGACGGGAAGGTCATGCAGAGCCACCTGGCAGGAATCCGTCATGCTCGCTGGTTTGAAGAAAATGCATTCCATTCAAGGTAGTCATTTCTATGTAATATTTTTGATGTATCATTTAAAATTACTGCTGTAGGAAAGGGCTCAAAAAGGCTGAGTCCACTAAGTGAATATCCATACCACACTGTATATACTGAGTAAAATGTACAGTAAAACATGCTTATAACCAAGTGCCAGGGATAGACGATTTTGCTTTGTTAAAAACCTAATTCACTATATCCGTTAAGTTTACAATATATTTTAAAGCCACAGGGAATGAAAATCGCTTTGCTGTGATCGTCATTCCTTCATAAGCATGTTTGCTAGCCTATAAGCGTGTTTTACTGTAGTTTAAAATTTACTTATGTCATGTTTTTTGGGGCACAAGTTATATCATCTTTGTGGATACATGTATTTAGAAAGGAAACTGCATGAGAAGGTAAAACTTAATTGAAAATATGTTTGTCTAGAAGATGATTTAACACAAATGTACATGTAACCTTCAAAAACACATTAGGAGAGAAAAGATAATTATTTTTTTTCAGGCTATACATGTATTTACATGTACAGTATATTTCTTTCAGCTCACAGTTTCATTGATATGATTTTTTTCTGTTGTAGTATTAAAGTGCTGATAAGATTAATGAGAGATCTGAAGAATAGATTTAAAGGATTTGAACCCCTAACATCATGGATTATTGATCTGTTGGTAAGGTGTTTGATTTACTTCATAAAGTCCACCCCACCCCCCACAATTTTGTTTGTACTTGATACTTTAACAGATCAGTATTAATTATAATATTTAAAAATTTTTTTTACATTATTTTTGATAATTGAAAATAGTAAGTATCCTTTGGATTTGCCAACAGAGCTTTTATGCTATAAAGTAGGGTGCGAAACATTTTAATCTATTCACCAATTATTGATTACTATATTGTTCTAAAAAAAATTTTTTCCTTATTCAGTCTCACTATGCCATCATGAATAACCCCACAAGACAGCCCCTCCCTATCAATGTAGCCTTCAAGTAAGTGGACTCATTCTCCATTAATAATTAGGCTAATCATTTTATATAATTTTTCTACCTCCTGACAAAAGAGAGTTTAATGATTTTTTACCTAGTATGTATGATTTGCTATTAAATTAATAATTTAACTGGATACAAAGTGGTTTTTGTCGTACCAAAAGGTCAAACATGATATTTGAGATAAAGTTAGGGCTATTCCAGGTAAAAAGGAGGGGGATTATCTCATATTGGAAAAAAAATATTGAGTGAAACATATCGAATTAAAAACAGATATGTTAAATAAGGTAAATCCCATGAAACAACTTAAGATCATGGTACACCCAACTTTACATGACAGGTTAACAGGTTAAGGACTAGAATGTAACTGACATGATACTTTGTTTTCAAACCCATATGTGTCACCTTAATACTTTTACTCCATATGCAAAATATTTTGACTTTTAAATTCAGTACCCATGCTCAGACTGAAGTTTTTTCATCATTAGTCTTTTTTCCCCTACTTTCTGTTTAAAATAAAACCAATCTCCTGATTGTTTTAATAAGATTATTTAATGTACCAAATTATGTTTTGATCATTAAATTTTGGAAAGGAAAATCAAACAGGAAGCCAAGAGCACAAGAAATCCATGTCCCAGTTCTCCAATGACACTGCTACAGTGACCACAATCATATTACATGTAGCATGTTTTTCTGTAGTTATCTGCCCTTGTTCCAGTTTGTTGGATACAAGTTTCACTGTCAATGTAAAAACATGATTTTGACAATTGTTTAGAGCCTGCTTTTGATAAAAATTGATAAATGCTGATTTATACAAATAAAAAATAAAAACAACAGAAGTACTTTGCAGTAATAAAACCCTCATCATAAAATTTATCAGATGAGGACAACCACGTATAGGAATTTATTTGCTCCAGCCCCTACTACCCATGAAAAAATATATGAAGAACCATCCAAGGCAATCCTCCTGTACATTTTTTCCTGGAATAGCCCTTAGTAAATTTTCCACCTAGCCTCTTTTAATAATTATTTGTTTTGAAAGTTGTAAATGATCCATGAGCAAATAAGTTCATAAGGCTGTTTGGTATAGGTTTAAAACATTCTTCTGCACCTTGAGAGTTAATTGTTCAAAATGAGCCATCAGGAATTACATACATATGTAAGAATTGTACCATTGTACATATGTACATTGATAAGTTGTTTGAATACAGGAGATGTCTACAGTTGTTGGCAGCGGGATTTTTCCTCCCAGGATCAGTCGGGATCACAGATCCTTGTGAACAAGGAACGGTACGAGTCCACACCGTGATGACCCTTGAACAGCAGGTTTGTACAGGAAGTTGTGTAATGTACTGATCAGCACGGTATTTACATGCAATCAATTATTAATAAGTGAGGGGAAGTGATATCCATTATCAAGGTCAAAAGTGCCTTTATTTACGACATTTCCTGGTGATTCATAAGGTATATGGCAGTCGGTAAAAGTAATAAGGAAAGTTTTCTCCATATAAATTGAAAGTTGTAGTTTATATAAAAACTCTTTGTATACATGCATGTGTATTGCTGTGTGATTATTAAAGCATTTTATTTTTACTATTGAATTGGTTGCGTCTTGGTTATATGAACACTGTTAAGGGAAGCAACTCTTTTAAGCTTCACATTTTATTCATTTCACAAATGCCATCTTAGTGATTTCAGAAGCAGGTTAAAAAAATTATATTCTGAAAAATAGGATAGCGTTATGCTAATTAAGTTACAGTATATTTCAGAAGCAACTTCTCTGATAGTTGAAATTTGCAAAACTTTTATCTTTCAGACAGTACAAAAAATAACACTTTAGATACCATATCTTTAATTTTGCAAGCTGCATGGAAGTAAAAAGTACAACTTTAAAAAAGCATGTGAAGGACTTGACAATTCTGATTAAAATCAGATCTTTTCATACGCTCTGAAATACTGATAGTCACTGTACAGTGACAATCAGAATTTTGAAAGATAACAAAGATTTGATTTAAATCATATTGAGGACTAAATTGCAAAAATTTCGAATGACACAATTTTTTCTCTCTCCCTTTTCCCCTTTTTGTTCCTCTCCTCCCCCACTTTTTCCTTGATTTCTCCCCCTCCACCCCTTCTTTTACCCTCCTTCTCCCATTTATTTTGTCTTACCCTTGGTATGGTATGTTTGAAATCATTGGAAATGAGTGGAGAATACATAATGTTGATAATGCCATCTTTCTATCGACAGGATATGGTGTGCTTCACAGCTCAGACATTACTCCGAGTACTGACCCATGGAGGATTTAAACAGATCCTAGGCATGGAGGGAAACTCTAGTAAGTAAAATATATCTATACATCTAAAAATAAGGTTCTCAAAAAAAATGTTATAAATCTAAAACAAAAAAAAAAAAAAACAAAAAAAACAAGAGGCCCTTATTGTTCAGAGAATTTTATTTTAATTAAAAATAAAACATTCCAGCAGTCAAACATATTATGAAAGCTTGACTGGTTGCAAGATGTTTATGGTGGTGTAAGGTTTGGAGATTTAAATAAGAGGAATGGCTTTACATTATGGTTTATCTGATTCACTATCAATGGATTTTCATCTCTTCTCACAGGTATAGCGACAGAGATGAGCGTGTGGGAGGGGGTGGTTGTGACACCGTCAGACAAAGCCTACGAGAAACCGGAAAAACGGGAAGGGGAGGAAGAAGATGAAGATGGCGATATGGAAACACAATGATCACCATGGCAACACCAACAACTACATGTGAGAATTTGAAATTTTACATTTTTAAGAGTTTTTTGATCTACAGAATTTCATACTAGATGTTATAGTGTCGTGCATTTAACAAAGTACATGTAAATATTTACTGCTCTGAGCAAGAATGGTAAATTGTGCTGTGTTTAAAGAATTAGCTCAAATTAGAATTGATTCTGGCCCATAAATTTTGAGATAATGGCAGATTTTTAATTATTTATTTATTTAATTTTTTTGTTGATAAGAAGCTTACTGTGGAATCATTTGAATTTGTGGGGTTTAGTAATGTGCAATGAAAATTTTCATGGAAACACTATAGGGTGACCAAAAAATAAACAAACTTTGGTCCCCCACAAACAATGATGATTCCACAGTATTCATGTCAACGCTGAATGGAAAATAAGATTCTTTTGAACAGAATACATGTAGTCATTTGACTGTGACTTTACATTTACAACAACTGTTCATAAACTGGTTCAAAATAATGCAAAATAGGATTTTTCCGTTAGCTTTCTGGTTAGAAGATTTTGAGGGCATGCATTGAGTAAAAGATGTTCATATTTATGAACATAATGACAAGTTTCATGCTGTCTATGCTCAAGCAGATGTTTTCTAGGCCCCAAAAATCAGTAAAAATTGCTTATTTTACTTTTTATTTTTCATGCAAAGGTGGTGAAATGGGCTATACATGTATTGTGATATCAAACACAAAGAATGCCTGCATCATTACAATATTTTTTATTGACTTATCACTAAATAAGTTGTTTGCATTGTGCAATAAACAAGTTAAAAGTGAGTAAGAACATGTCTCATTTTGTTTATAAAATAATTGCAATGAATCAATACTTCTGTTATTTCATCTATTCACAGGATGTCCCTACTGCAAGAAATTTGTGTGGCAATTACAGAATTGCAGCTGACATTTTATGGACAAAAGTGGCTACAGCAAATGGAACCTAAGTGTGGTATACATTGTTCTGTTGAAACTGAGAATTGGAAAGGAAAGAACCAAAGGAATATACAAATGTACATGTATGTTAGAGAGAGAGAGAGAGAGAAAGAGAGGGGAGAGAGAGACTTGATAAAATGCCATATTTGTATGTTTTACTTTGTTTTCATCCCATTGTGACTGTATTGTTTAGTTGTATGTTGTTGAAATTTCCATGTCAGAACAAATTGAAAATTAATTCCTTAAGTTTAATTATTAAAAAAATGGAATTTTATTTATTTTACTTATATAACAGGCATGCATTTGCAAGTTCTTGCAAGTTAAAAAGGCAGCAGATATATAATTAGAAATCCTGATGAAATTTAAAAAAAATACAATGTTTAGTTATGAAAATTGTATGTGACTTTAAGTTAAATATTTTATAATTTTGATGGTAAGTATAAAGCAAGAATAATGTTTCTGATGTTAACAAAGAAAAATTTAAAGGATAAAATGTACATGTATATATTAATGTCATGAAATCTTGAAAAAAAAATTAAAAATTTTGAACAGTTCTTTTTTTTTTCTTTTATGAAACAGTATTATAATGTCAGACTTGTGTGATTGTCTTCTTCACAGAATACTGTAAACTTACTTATCTTAGCAGCAATCATATTTTAGCACCTTTTGCACTGCTTCATGTTTATCTGCTAATACATATACATGCTAATACATGATTCAAACCACAGTCTAACCTCATTATCTTGAAGTCAATGGGACCGAGAAAAAAATTTAAGATATCCGAGGATTTGAGATATCCAAGGTAAAATATTTAAAAAATAAGCGGTTGGAACTTCCAAATCACTTTGACATATCCATCGTATTTGAGATATCATGTTCGAGATACCGAAGTTCAACTGTAGTACATGTTTTGCAACGATCAAGTGGTCTAATTTATGATTGCACTATTCAGTTGGAAGATTGTGCTGAACTTTGAGTTCTCTTATTTATGTATGTTTGCAGTATTTATTAATAATGTCATGCTTGCATTGAGTATATATTATCACAGATCGTGCTGTTAATCTTTAACCTTGACAAGTGTTAAAACTCTATTTCATTATCCTGGAAGTCTCTGAATTTGGGTGACTTGCACGTTGGGTTTGGTTCATCTTTAGTATGGACAAAAGCTGCTACAGGAACTGTCCTTTAAGTAAAAGTGAATTTCATAAGATCAGTGAAAGTTTTATGAAGGAGACTTAGTTTTGAATTAATTGAGGTTTCCTTTGAATAAATTCACCATGAGTCTTTACCTTGGTTTTATAGTCTCTTTAATCTGAGCTTTCTTTTGAAATTTCTCATCTTGCTCATCCCGTATCTGAAGTTCTCCCTGTAGTCTAGTGATTTGTGATATGGAGATGTTGTTAACATTTCTGCATTAAAATAAATATTAATTTAAAAATTGGCTCTGTCAGATCAGTTCGTCTAGTTTGTTGGGTATTCTAGGACAATAACGATAGTTGGAAATGTGTGATAATTTGCATAATAGGCCCGTTATGCATAAATTATCCCACGTTTCTACCGTCATTAATGTCCCTGGCATACACCTCTTCTAGAGCAAATTTTGAGGAAATATTAATTACTAGCCAAAATTAAATATTTGGTAATTTTGGGATAATTTTCTTTCAAAAACACAGTTTTTCATATTTAGTCAATACCCCTGGTAATGAGTGCTGTTTTTTTCCCTAAGAACCTCGAAAGGGAGTATCATTTGAAAAATTTTCAATGGGCCAAGTACATTGTATGGTACTTTGCGTAAGACCTTAATTGAATTTTCTTAAATTTTTTGTTTGTTTTTTTTTTTTTTCCAGTCAATTCTTGATAAATAATGCAATTATAAAGTTTTAATGAGAATAAACTTTTAAAGTTATAAACAACAATACTTTTTTATTTCTCTGTTATGCAGCATTTTTGTAAATTTTTTGTTCGTTTTCTATGTTTTATATGTTAAAAGAAGAATAACTTATAGCCTTTTTTGTGCACATTACTGCCCAGCTGTACGTTTTTAATGTGCTTCAAATCTCTATCATTCAATAGCCCCGCCCCGTCAGGTCAATTTGCTGAGAACATGTACATACATGTAAATGACCTTTATGATGCTTACGGGCGATTCCTTTTCAAAATTTATAGATCCGCCACTGATCACTGTACTTACGAATGTGATATAATTTGCTGATCCTCCGTGGTGTTTCTCGTCTTGAGATATTGCTCGAGTTTATCAATGGTGGTCTGTAATGATTGACACATATGCTCCGCCTCTTCACGCGCAGCCTTCTCTTTCTCGAGAGCCTCGTTTCGGAGATTAAGTATTGCTTGCATGTGCTCAATCTTTAACATTAACTGTCTGCATCTGAAATTGACATTTTTCAACGAATGAGGAAATGCTCATGAAATAGGAAGGTAGCGAACAGTAATCAGGCTCAAAGGTCTACTGAAACAGCAAACACGGACTTCTAAAAACATCAGAGGTGGGATCAGGTGTCATGGAGGAGTAAGCATCCCCTGTCGACCGGTCACACCCGCCGTATGCCTCTTGTCATGATCAGGAAAACAAAAAAAAAATCCGTAGACAATTCAATGTATAACAGTTTGTATTGTGCTTATTAATAGTAATGATTTTTTCCATCTTTGGACTTCTAAAAGAAGGGCGGAGTCACCAAATTTTGGGGATATGTCATGTTAATTTCTGAGTTTATAACCTATACAGTATTATGTCTACATGATTTCGGTTTACTAATAAGATAGTAATGCTTTTGATGGAGACTTGTATACTTTGCAAAATGTTTCATAAATTAAACGTAATCTATTTTCAACATGTGTTACAAATATATCTTACCATACATAAATTATATATCATATATTCATCATACATGCATTCAAATAAGTGTATGTTGAAAAAAATAATACATTTATACTAAAATATATAGCAAACGTATATGTATTGAACATTTGGTAATCATACAACTAAAACTAAAAATATGTTGCATATATGTCATATTCATATCTATTTTCACCTGATTAATGTTTTTCTCTTGAAAATTGAACATATTGAACTTTCTAAATAAGTTTCTAATATATTACAAAATAATGTTTGTTTGAAACATATGTTAAAAGTCGTTACGCTTAGCAATCGTTGATCGAATAAACTTTAAGCATATAATTGTTCATTGCACATAATAAACATATTTTACAATATTTAGCTGGAAACGTTACATGTACAGTTAACACGTGCTACTGCATGCATTTTGATATGCTTTATAATTTTAGATACATGCTGATGAACTTACCTCGGCTGTTAGCAACTTACCTCGGCTGTTAACAATTTCTCGGCTGTTAACAATTTTACGATGAACTTACCTCGGTTGTTAACAATTTTATGAAGAATTTTATTTCTTTACCTTTCCTCCGTATCCTTGCGGAGTTTTCGCTCCGATTCCATTTGTGCAGTTAAAAACATCAACTCATCGGGTGACCTTGGATCATTTCGACTGATCAATGACCTTGTGATATTACAAAAGAAAAAAAAATCAATTAACTAAGTGAACATACTAACAAAATGAAGATGTTTCAAACAGTGATCAAGCTCATAAATTTGGTAAAGAATAAGAATCGTGAACAGGGGGGAAAAAAAACCCGAAGGACCTCTGTATTGATCAAGTAAACTGGAAATCTGTATTAAAAATGCTATTAAAATTATATAAATATTGCATGTAGTTGAGAGTAACATTAAAAATTTTCACCCCAAGAAAACCAATGTCAACCGAGGCGCAGCCGAGGTAGACGATGGTTTTCGAGGGGTGATAATTTTCAATGTTACACTCAACTACATGCAATATTTATTATTTTATACTGAATGTTTTATACAATGACATATAACAGTGAACCTTGCGCGCATAAATTCTGCGCAGTCGCTATTTTTTGGAATAACACCCGTCGTCAAGCAATGTTGACTGTTGCTACGCTTGAGGGCGTGGCTCCATCATTCAGCGGGTATTAGTGTTTTTTAACAAATGTTTGTCGACGAATCAGATTCAACTAACTTACATGAAAGTATAATATAATAGATTAACAACTGATGGGAAATGTGTTAGTCAAAATACGACCCAACAACAGGAAGACTTTTCCAAAAAAGGTCATTATAACGACCTTTGAATTTGCAAAATATAGACTTTAAACGTGATAGTTGAAAACCCTGTAACATTAACTTATTTTTCATAAGCCTGCCTCTATTTAAAAAATATTATCATACTCAGAACATATGCTCTTGAGTATCGAATAAGTAGGGAGACATTAACATCATATGCAGATGTTTTTTGGAATATTACTTCTCGGAACATAAATAGGGGAAGTTGACGATGGAAAAGCTGTCATCCTATTTGATATATAGTTAGTTGTTAGTTGATATATAGTTAGTTGTTAGTTGCCCATGGTCTAAATATAAATCAGTAAAATATCATAGTATGAAGCAGATGTGACAGACTCTTCGATGTACTTCAGAGTACTTGTGTATGGAATCAGAATCAATTTTTAAAAAAAAAATTTTTAACAAAGTAATTTTGTAGATCATAAACATTTACGAGTTTAATTTTAATTGAGGAAACAGTTGTCTATGATGTAAAAAAAGACTGCCAAGGAATGGTTGTATAAAAAGGCATATTTAACATTTTTCGAATAAAAAACACAGGCACATTAATATCTAAAAGTTTCCCAAAAATTTTGATAAAGAAATGATTCACAGATCAAAAACACTTATCATTCAACAAGGACATAAAATAAATGATATGTTTTCTTGTCTTCTAAAATGCATTCTCAAAAACCTTTCTGATCCAGAGCCCTATTTATTATTATTTTTTTCATCAAAAATTTCAGAATTTGTGATTTCTTTGCTTCTGTCTGTATTCTAGAGGCCAACATTACCACATACTCATGGCAGAGATATATCATTTTTAATGAAAGTAACAATAACAATGCGTAAGTTGATTTTGAACCTTCTGTCCAAATTTAGTTATATTTAGAAAATAATTAAATGTGACTTTTATTATTTATTTATATGGCACTTGACCATATTTATTTTAGTAAAACCAATCTTTCAACCATTTTCTTTCATTTGAAGACTTAGAGAAAGAGAAGCACAAAAATAATTTCGCAAACATTGATATCCTGAAGAAATTTTTCTTAAAATATAAATGACATAAATCACAGTGTACCTGTTCAGTGTTACATAAAGCACAAAACAGTGTTCTGTGTAAATGTACAACGTACCTGTTCAGTGAAACGCACTCCGATAGTGGACGACTTCTATCATAACTGAAAGACAATTGAGTACAGATATATTTAATGTACATAAAAATAAGTATTTGCTAAGAAAAATTAAACATTTTATGTTTTGAATATACTGATATTTATAAAATAAGCAAAATGAATCGTTAAAGGAGAGATGTAGTAATTTGCAAGGTGTCTTGTGATTTGTGATATTTTTAAACTTTTTTAGTGCAGAATTTTTTTTAACAAAAGTGGTCAATTCAGAAACTATTTTTTAAAAAATGTCCAGAAAATTAGTTTTAATTTATTTCAATCAATGAATCATGTAAGAAAACATCTTTATAACACTTAAATCCCACAATTTCACAGATAAGGAAAATTCCAAGAAGTCTCAGTCTTCAGGAAAGAAATATGTTGTAATAATTCATTTTCAAAAAATACAAAAATTAAAAAAATGCATTGCTTTTATGATTTCATTATAATAACAAGAAATTGATTTCAGTAAAATAATGAAAAAAAAATGTAATAGACTTTTTTCGATACTCTATTTTTATTTTGTTTCATTTATTTATTCATTTATTATTGTTTGTAATCTTGGAGTAGTACAGCAGAGTTTCATTGTTATGGGAAAAAAGCTAAGAAAAAGTGTTCTAAATCAATTACTAGATTTTTCCCTTAAAACAAGATTCTCACTAAAAATGGTCACTGGATCTTCTTCCTTTCCGCGACATCCTTAAAAAGCTCGGTTGAAAGCACCGTCAACAGTTATAAAATACAGGTCATCCTGCTACGTGCCTACCATTTTGTCACCGTGTTTATTAAACTTTTTAGTTTGTCGCCTTATAATTTGATTCAGTTCCTTTTTTAATTTCTCTCAGCTGTGAGTCAAATGTATGATTCCAGACAGTCTTCAATGTTAACAGTTTCAATTTCCGCTCCTTAAATTTCTAGCTTATTAAACACTCTCGCTAAATTCCAATCACTTTAAAAAAATATCTGATAATACATATCCACTTAGAATATCCTGTTATTAAAAAGATAAGTCCTGATTGAAACTAACGATCAAATCGAAATACACAAGTCCTAGACATGCAAGTGACATCCTGTGAAAAACTTTCAATGGTATTACTGTGTATTACTATTGTGTATTACTTTACATTGTGTTGCAATTTCCTTTGTTAAAGTTACACCTGACCCTGTGAGTTAAAGCATAATAGCGTTTTAATCTTCTGTTATGAAGGTATTTAACCGCTGCAGAATAAATCACAAAAGGGAAATGTGTATTTCAAAACATTTGTCAAGCATTTTAAATATACGAAGAGTACTTGCGTTCTACTTTTGTATTAATAAATGCAGTGTTCATTGAACATGGTATGCTATTTTTATTTTTTTTTTTTACTGTTGACCTCTTAAGAATATTTATTATATAACCTCACTGAGGCCAACATAAAACCTGAATTATTACAATGGTGCTTTAAAAAAAACAAAACAATATATGCCAATAGGTAGAAATGATCTTAATCCAGTTTCATTTTCAAAACAATATTGCATGGTTTTTATTATTATTTATTTATTTATTTTTAAAATTAGTACAATGTCAGTTATTGTGTACGAGTAAGATTATAATTCAAGGAATTGAACTAATTAAAATAAAATAATGAATCGAAAACATGAAGTTTTCCTCAATTTCATAGTCTATGTGAATTGGTAATAATGTACCTATCCAGCTCTAGTTTTAAATACCGTTTTTGTCTACGAGTTAAATGATAAATTCATTCAAGAAAAAGATCAGCATAGAATAAAAGACATAAAAAATTTTATTTTTTACCTGTTCAGGATTTATATTGTTTGAGGTAGAGTTGCCCTTAATTATTTCTAGCTCGGAAATTTTATATATATATATATATATATATATATATATATATATATATATATATATATATATATATATATATATATATATATATATATATATAAAGCACTAAAAATGACCAACGACACGAACAATAATAATTGTCAAATTTTCGGGACAACCTGTCCCTTCCTCAGGACAAAGAAAAAAGTTAAGAAGTCATAAAAACAAAGGAAATACAGAAGCAAAAACAACTAGCACTACTACTAAACTACCGAACACTAAATATTTACAATGTTACATGTTTAATTTTGAGTTTATAAACAGTTGTGAACAAAGAAATCCGGAGCGCTATGAATTGAGTCCGGTCTATCGGGTGTAGTCTGGTGAAGTGTGATTTACATAATTGAACGAATTAATTATCGCTAATTAATTACGGCCAACAGTAAATCGTACATTGTCTTATTCTCTCAAAATAGCGTAACTCTACATAATAAAAAGAAATTAAAGAAAGATAATATGGAAGGACAATTTAGAAATATGAATTTGGATATATTATAAATTTGGTAATCGGAAAAAAGAAATAAACAAAAATGTGAGCTGTAAATATTTGGGTAGGTTGTTCCAGGATTACTAAATACGAATTGACGGTAAAGTTAACACTACATAGAGAGAATGAACTTGTTTGTTACAATCCAGGATTGGGTCTAGTTCACGTTCATCCTGGTGAAGTCATTAAGTTTGTTAATACCATTAGGGCGGAATGACTTCAGCCTGTGCATCCAGAACTTTTCCTTGCCTTTTCTCTGCGCGTCTGTCCATCTTGGATTATGGTCAATAACCACTACTGTCATGTCCTCCCATTTGTGACCTTCAAGGTTAAAATGTTCCCCAACGGGTTCATTGAGTTTTTTGGTCCTAATGGTAGAACGGTGATTATTGATTCTCCTGCGGAGATCTCCTGTTTCACCAACATACTGTTTGGAGCAAACTTTGCAACTGATGAGATAAATGCAGTTGTCTGTTTGACAGGACAAATTCCCTAGTATTTTGTAGCTGCGGCCTGTAACGGGGCTGTTAAAACTGTCTGTGTCAGAGCTGTACTTACAGAGAAGACATCTTCTGTCAGAGCAAGTTTTAAAGCCCCCGTTAGGTAATGGATTGTCCAATCTGGTTCTTACTACCATGTCCTTCAGGTTCCTCGGGCGTCTGTATGCAGCCAATGGGGGCTCCTTAAAGACCTCTGTCATTCGTTTATTTGAGTGGAGAATTGGCAGATTCCTTTGACGGATACCGCTGAGGTTCTTAAGGACGGGATGGTATGTGGTTACCAGAGGGACCCTCCCGCTATTGTCTTTTTCCTTGTAGCGTAATAGGTTTTGCCTGTCATGTCCCGCCATCTCATCAATAGCAGTTTGTACGGTGCGGGCATTGTAGCCTCTCTTGCATAAGTGGGACTTAAGGAGACCGCTTTGTTCTTGATATAAGGCAGGGGATGAACAGATGCGCCGAATTCTGGTGGCTAGACCCTTAGGCACACCCTTAAATGTCATCGTGCGGAATATAGGTGTACAAAGATGTGACGTCCATAGTCACGAGAAGGGTATGATCTGGAAGGCCAGTAGAGGGCGTCTTGTTAATGTAGTCCGTGGTGTCCTTTTTTCAGTCTCCACACGAAACCCACAGATTCCCATCTGTATCTTATGCCAACAAGCTGTCATCCCCCACACACATTTAAGGGTGTACCCAAATATTTACAGCTCACATTTTTGTTTATTTCTTTTTTCCGATTTCCAAATTTATAATATATCCAAATTCATATTTCTAAATTGTCCTTCCATATTATCTTTCTTTAATTTCTTTTTATCATGTAGAGTTACGCTATTTTGAGAGAATAAGACAATGTACGATTTACTGTTGGCCGTAATTAATTAGCGATAATTAATTCGTTCAATTATGTAAATCACACTTCACCAGACTACACCCGATAGACCGGACTCAATTCATAGCGCTCCGGATTTCTTTGTTCACAACTGTTTATAAACTCAAAATTAAACATGTAACATTGTAAATATTTAGTGTTCGGTAGTTTAGTAGTAGTGCTAGTTGTTTTTGCTTCTGTATTTCCTTTGTTTTTATGACTTCTTAGCTTTTTTCTTTGTCCTGAGGAAGGGACAGGTTGTCCCGAAAATTTGACAATTATTATTGTTCGTGTCGTTGGTCATTTTTAGTGCTTTATATAAATTTCCATCCGTGACCTTGTATCTACTTAGTAGATCCGACACTTAGGATATACAGTTTTGTTGGTTTTTAGTGCTTTATATATATATATATATATATATATATATATATATATATATATATATATATATATATATATATATATATATATATATATATATATAATTTCCGAGCTAAGAAATAATGTCAACTCTACCTCTTTCTCTCAGAAAAATGTCTATTCAAGGAAAGATTGATTGTATGTTGTTTTACGTCCCATTCGAGATCAGGGGCGTAGCTTGACTTTAAATTCTAGTGAGGCAACACCATGGGGGCAGGGGGTATGGGAGTCGCCATAGGCCCCAAGCAGGTCCAGGGCAGATCCCTGGTGGGGGTTTAGTGTGGCTGACCCCCCCCCCCCCCGACGTAAAATGGATTTGGGGTTTTTAGATTGAAAATATCATACTTGTCCTGCACAGAATTTTCGTCACTTTTATTGGTTTCATAACGTGGGTATGCTGCTACATATTATGAAAGTATATAGAAATACACGGTCGGTCTCGCTTCTTATACCTCAAGGTAAGCGGAGAAGCGAGACCGACCGCGAGTTTCTGACGATGTTAAAAAAGTGAATAAATACGTTTATTAAAACTTGTAACACATTTTAGGATGAATACTTTTTTTTTTTATTAAATTTGGTTTTTATTTCGTCAAAACTATAACTGTCAAACATGCATCAATTTTTGATTTTTTCATGTCATTACCTACTTGAGAGTCTTTCAGTAATGGGAGTAGAGCCGGAACCTTGACGATATGAACGTACATAATAGATTTGCTTATAAATTTTGCAAAAGGATTTTTGCAATATATTATTATTTGTGGGAGCAGGTGGAAGTGGTGAAAATCTAGTGAGGCAGTTGCCTCATTGCCACAATGGAAGCTACGCCCCTGGAGATGAGATACGTCACCCCAGCAGGCACACAACGTTGTTTAAACGTTGAATATTAGTTGAAAATGGGTTTAGACGTTGATAAATCTAGATTCAATATTGATTCAACGTTGACTTTTCAACGATGAAAATGTAACGTTGATTCAACATTGAATTCAAATTGAGTTGAATTGCCAACATTGATTCAACGTCGGATCTTCGTCGAGCGGGAATCCTATTTTTATCTGATAAATAATTCGTACTATAATAATGTCGGACTATAACATTGTCGGACCATAACGAGGTCGGACTTGACAAAGTTGCACTACCGTATATCATTAATAACTATAACAACTAACAAGAATGGTAAATATATGAATTTTACAAATTCAGTGATTAATATGAATTCAGTACGAATTTGCCAAAGTACGAATTAAGAGCATGCGCAGTATGACATCCGGGAAATATTCAAAAAGACAGGATAACAGTTACTGGTAAGTTTTGATAATTTTAAGATTTTATATATACAGCTGTTTTAAGATTTTAAAAAATATAACTCGATTTGTTATCTTTCTTAATTGCTCGTGATTATGGATGTTTTCGAATTCCATCTGACGCCAATTTCAGTTCAATATATTTTTTTAAAGAATGCATGAAGACCAAATTGAAGACTATTCCATTGTATAGTTTAATTAATTGGTCTTCATAGTTTGAGAGTATTACATCTTGTGTATGTTAAGTGTTAGGATATATAGCATAAACGGATTAAAGATTCTGTAAAAGAAAAAAGGGGGGTGACCACTTGAACATGTTGAAAGGGGAAGTCTACCATCTCCACCGATGGCTTTTGGGCAGTTTTCACGGCACACCGAGTCCCGTTTACATCCCATTCTCACGTCTGTAACATCTTAAGAAACCCTAAATTTTATTTTCAGATTCTTATGGATATGTTTTTGTATAGCTTTACTGGGGGTGCAGTCAGGAATTCCCCGTCTGTTTTCCAGTATATCACTACCCCCTTTTTTATTTGATGGGTAAATCATTATTTTAAAAGTAATTTCCTCTATTAATTGATTTTTTTTTCAAGTCTTGGATTTGAGTTTTACTTGTAAATAATTGTTTTATGAAATATTACTGCTGCACAATTTTGGGTTGAGAAATGGTATCAGGTTTGTTCGCCCTATCTACCTTTTCGCATGAGTCCGTTCGCGCAGGGTCCGTTCGCCATAATTCTTGTACGCCTTATATCTCTTTCGTCATATATCTCGTTCGCCCTAATATATATACAGTATATAGTAAATATTAACATTTATTATTATTTTTTTTCAATATTTTACGACTTGGTGTTCATTTCGGTAGACAGACATCTCGGCCCAACGACACCTCGGCCCGTCAGGCTTGACATCTCGGCTCTGCAGGTCTGCCCAAGATTGTTGACACGTCGGCCCATATTAAAGACAACTCGGCCCAAGCAAAATTTTACGATGGAAAAAAAAAAATAACAGATTAACCCAGCCTTTGAAAATATATTATTATTGGTGTTATTATTCTTTCTGACGATTAAACGATTTTTTTAAATAAAAAATGGGGGGTCTTTGATAGATATAATCTTTTTATTTTTCCAACTTAATTATTAGATCAGTCTTTCATTTACATCCATTTCTTGTGGAAAATGTAATTTATTTCTGCAGTATCACGGTTGCGCGCGTTAATCTTGTATTAGCAAAAAAAAAAAAAAAAAAAAAAAAAAAAAAAAAAAAAAAAGATTCTGAAAAGAAAAACCGTGTCGCGTACTTGCTTTGATACACGTACATAAATAGCCTGGAGGAAAAATGGACTCAAACTAGTTATTTGCGATGATAAAAAATTTATGAAGAGAAATGTTTTTTCTTAAGAAATAAATGAGAAATATTCAATGGATCTAAATGTATTTAATTACTGTCTCCCAATTAAGTCTGCTCGTAATTTACCCTCTGTTGTCACCAATATAACACGTGCCGCGATATTTTGTTTGTTTATCAATGAGTTCTTTAGAAGATCTTTTTTTTTAAAAAAATCTCGATACATGTAGTTTATTCATGTACTTTTTTTCAATCCATGTTTTAAAATTTAATTCAAATCCCAAAGTTGGAAATATATATTTCATAGTAAAATTTTGCTTGGACCGAGGTGTCTTATGTATGGGCCGACATGTCTTAAATCTGGGGCCGACCCGTCTGAGCCGAGATGCCATTGGGCCGAAATGTCAATGAGCCGAGGTGTCGTTGGGCAGAGGTGTCAGACATTCTTTATTTCTTCAAATGTTGCTACAGTATTTTTTTATTTACCATAATCTTAATTGAACAATTCAAATTTGATATTAATGCTTTTTACATGCTTAATTGGTTTAATTATACTGAGTAATGTCACTGTAATTTAGGGGATCATATCCGTGTTTTTTAACAATCTGCGATATGTTTGGAAAACAATTAAAGGACGGAGACGTTAAGGAGGCTGGGGGGTCAACAAATTAACCATCAGATATAACTTAATTTTTTAGATATGATATCTTAAGTTGTCAACTATCATTTGGCAAACAAAAATTTCATACATTTTAGTGTCAAAATTTGATCATTTTTGTATATCTTTATATGGAGCTCTTCTTCTAAAGGAGATTAATATAATCTGAAAATGGCCACAACCACCCAGCCCTCTTAATTTCTGTTGGTCTGCTGGGTCTTTGATAGGAGAGGTATTTAGTGTGACCACATGCATACGTCTGTTGTCTCCCGTCACCCTGTGCAATTTATGTACCAATGTACATATAATTTATTTAAAAAAAATCCATTGGTTCATTATATGCCATTGGCGAACGGACCCTCTGGGAACAAGTTTTAGATCGGACTCTGGGCGAACGAGAATAACGGCGAACGGCGTCAAAGGTGAACAAATTTTAGGGCGAATGAACATACAACCTTGCGAAATTCATGTGTGCTTTTATGGAACACAAACTTTTAACAATTTTTTTTCTTTACTTTCCTGTTACACTTTCAATTTACTTCATTTTATTTTGTGTTTTGTGAATAGTAGGCAAGGCTTATAAAGAGATGGAAGAGATATCATGCAGATATAGATTTAATCTCACGACCAAACAATGATATAGATGTACATTGTAAATGAAGGACATTCCAGCACCTCACAGCCTCCAGCAAATTAAGCAGCTGATGAATGTAAACACATGGAAATCAAATGGTACAATGCATTAACCATTCTCATTACACTTTAAAAATCTGCATTTTAAAGTTTTATTAATAAATATCATTTGCAATTCCAAGAAATTAACTAATTTTTGCATATATATGTGTTAATTTAATAATTCGTTTTTAATAACTATATTTGTCTTTGGATTGATTATTTATAATTTGGAAAAAGCGCAAGATATTAATTGTTTATTTAAGTGTTCGTCAATTTTCACTAAAAGATAATTTTGAATAAAAAGATTATGAGATTGAACACGATTTTAACATATTTCATTATACAAATATTTATTATGTCAAATTGTACATTGTAGGGGTAATCAACTAAAACGCTGCACCAATCTGTCCACTCAGAAGACCAACATAATCCAGGAGAGAACACGAATCAGGCGCCCCAAATCAGGAAAACAACAACACCCCAGGAGTCCAACACCACCCACGAAGACCAACACCACCCTCAGGACTCCAACAACAGGACTCTAACACCAAGATTTAATTAAAACTGAATTTTTTAATGAAATATTTATCGGATTTCCGACATTTTGGCATGAGCATCACTGAGGAGACATAATTTGTCGAAATGCAAATCTGGTGCATCAAAATGGTTACCGTATACGATTTACATCTTATCTTGGAATGTTTTCATGCATTGGACTATTTCTTGACCACAAGTGAAAATAGAAAACGTTTGTAAAATGTTTGGGTTTTGTACTGATTGCATGTAATTTAAAAAATGTATTTTTGTGAAATACATTGTATTTGATCTATTGATAGGAAGTTAATTAAATGTTTACAATATAGATTTATATATGTTTTCCTTTATATAATTATGAAGGCATCTTAGTTAATAAAAAATTAAAATTTTAAATAAGTAATCACCATCCCCCCCCCCCTTCCGAAAAAAAACAACGTTGAATTAACTTTTATTCAATGTCTAATCAACATTGATTTTCAACATTGAATCAACGTTAAGAATTCAACGTTGAACTCAATTTTCAAAATCTTACATAAACTAAACGTTGAATCAACATATATAAGCAACGTTGATTCAAGTTTTTTTTTCAATGTTGTGTGCCTGCTGGGACCATATACCGGTGAAGGGTTTCAAATTTAGACCTATAAACGGCACTCAGTGCCATTGTGCAGTGCGAGTTCTTTATTGTGCTAAAGCCAACCATGACACGGAACCTCAGTTTTTAAGGTCTCATCCGAAAGATCGACCGCGACTTTCACTAATGCCGGACGCTTGGTGAAGGAACAGTCACTCACTGTTTACGAGAATCGAACACAGGCCTCCCGATCTGGAACTCACAGGAAAGAAGATCAGCGTAAAGCATGGGAAAATGTTAAAACAAATTACTAGTAAACAAAATCAAATTATAAAGTACAATTTACGTCTCAAATATACATCATTCTATCAAAATATCATGCATTTTCAATACTTGTCAATTTTCGAGTAGGCGTGCACTTTCCATTTAATAAATGCTTATTAACGTCGCCCAAAATTCAATAGCTCGTGAGTGTAACGCATGTCTTGACACTTAATTATTAAATATCGAGTTTTTTCAATGGCACTTATTAATTAAAATGCTTTAAAATTATACAAGGCTAAACGCTATTTTCCCACACTTTTGACTTCAACTTGTTGTGCTGTGATATGAACAGTCTTGGTATTTTCTGGCATACATTCTTACTTTGAATGGATTTGGATTCACGAAAATAGGAATTTGTACAAAATTTTAATAAACAATATACGTTTTCCTGAATGATTTAAGTGAAAAAGTACGACTTGACTCTTATTGTGCACAAAAGTAAAAGGAAACATAAAGTAAAAGGAAATATAGATATGAGTGAAATGGATGGCTTTATTTGGTATATAAACATGAGGAAAAAAACAGAAATGAGAAATGAAATCAGTACTGCGGGAAAGTAATGTAAGTAACTATGTAAATATTACACATTCTTTTTTTTTTTCTCTGAGATTGAGATATGCTTTCCTGGACAACTTATCACAGATTTCAAAGTATATTTTCCAATTCAACATTTACAACAGAAAATGTAAATTTTTTTCTTTGAAATTTTCTAAAACGAAGAAAGACTTAAAATCCAACTATACATGGTCCTAAAAATGCACGTCTAGCTAAGTTTTATTTCAATGTCAACTTTTTAAAATAAAGGTCGAATCTTGTTATTTTCAAATTTATTTATTATAATTTGCAAAATCGTTTAAAATAAATCCCATCCCAACGCACTAACAATCAAAATAGGGAAATATGATAAAATTATACCAATACCAACGACGATTTTGAAGAAAGGAAGTCCGGTCTCCTTATCGAAATTTAAGTGGACTTGTTCGATGGCTAAAACCTAATTTAAAAGCACGTGATCATATACAGCAGAGAAAGGTATATTATACAATATGTACGGTGTGTATAGTTTGACCACTCAACTTCTCTGATGATTGATGCTAATTCTTGTTTTGTACATATGAAGATAACACAAGTTTAACAACAGGTTGAGATAAATTGAAGAAATGAGAATATTTTCCCGATAAAGATTTGGTGCTTGTTTACCGGTTTCTAGGAAGAGGCAGTATAGAATCTTTTTCAGGAAATTTGTGTCATGTATCAACCGACTTCCGGAGTTACGTCAAAGTGAGAAATGTGTGTATTTGACAAATACTGTGACTGGAATTCACTGAAAGTGGATGCTTAACACGATTTTTATTGGGGGTGAGAATAGTGTTTCATCCAATCAAATTATTGTACTGGATACATTTTCTTGAATGATAAGTAATATTCTCGAAACTGTAATTATATGATCGCTAAGATTTGCAGAAAATCTTAGAAAATACTGTCAGCAGTGGAAAACTGCATACGGATGAGTCATAATCTACATGTAGTTTTGAAAGAAATCCACAACCATTTTCCTTCTTCTTTTGGAAAGACCATTTCGTTATATCTGAGATTTCTTTAATTAACGTTTTGAACCACTGGTAAAGGAACATTTCCTTCCAGCATCTGTTGTATCTTGCTCTAAGAGGGAAATAAAAGACGTATTGGTCCAGGAAGTGAAAAATAACTTGCACGATCGGGGAAATAGCACAGAATTAATCATTATTTGGGGTCATTTAAGATGAAGTGGGGAAAAAAGCTATTTTGACTCTTGTGTGTTCCATGTTTAGAGGAATATTTTTCGTCTTTTTTTCTTCATGTTTGAAAGTGAATTTTGTCTTGAAAATATGTGAATTCCTTGATGAATAAAGGTATATCTATTGAATTTCTTTTCATTTTCTGTAAATAAGACATCTGAAAAGAGAGAAGTAAATTACCATTGCCATTTTTAGTTTTTTTTTATAAAAGTTTCTGTAAACATACTTCTGAGTGAATTTCATATATTGTGAATTGTACGAGTGTCTTTAAATGTAGTGTGCATATGCATGTTGATTTTATCAGGAAATTGTTTGTTGCACTTTTTGCCAAATATAATATTGATATCCTCAATTGGAAAAAAAAAATCATTTTTGCTGTTATACATTTTGCAGTTTAATTGGAAAAATATTCATGTTGATGATTTATCTAATCGGGGACTATTCTTGGCGTTTGAATTTTTAGATTTTTTGAATTTAAACTTAGAAGAGATGACGTCCATCCTTTTCACGTGAATTCAGTGCATTTTCATATATTTCAGGGCAACCAAAAGTGTGAACTTCCAGCGGCCTCGAACCACAAGGAAACTGTTTTATAATCTACCTGTAAATAAATGATGTCTCTACTACAAGCCACGAACTCGGAAGGCGCATATATGCGTTCTGAATCACGTAGTCGGTATCAATAATAAAATGTGATGATCCATTTCGTGAAAAATTCCCAACTGTTTATTAACTTACATATTCGTTGTGCAGCAAAATAAGTTTGTACATAACAAAACGGTCAGGTCGTTAGAAACCATTACTGCCTCGTTACAATGGGGAACGCTCCACCTCGAAATTCTTATAAGGTAGATCCAGACTATACCTCAACCGGAAGTACGGAGAGTTTACCCTCCCCTAGATGTTATCGTTACAACCTAACTCAGGGCAAAAGTCAAGGCCAATACGTCACGCCAACTATGACAATGAAAATATCATGTGAAAACTTGCAACATCTTTGTTGCAGTCCAGATGGGACGGTTTGGGTGTGTAGACGACCTCAGATACTCCAGCTTAATTCAAAAGGTCAACATCAGCTCGTTTTAGAAGTCAAAATTGAGATTTGTGGTTTGGCTGCAAGTAAAAAGGGCTCCCTAGTTTTCACAGATGGGAAAAACAAGCGTCTCATATGTACGGAATTTAATGATGACGTCATCACTAAGAAAGTCATGTCCACGGATGACTGGTACCCAATCGGCGTCTGCTGTGCCGAAAATGGTGATATCTTAGTTGGACTTTTTAAGCCAGAGGAACAGGGGAAAGTCAACCGATATGGCGTAAATGGAGAAACAAGAGATGCTATGCAACAAGACAGCAGTGGGAGTCAGTTGTTCAAATTTCCAGCTTTTGTCACTGAGAATGGAAATGGCGATGTTGTCGTTTCTGACCACCTTAGGCGCTCTGTGATTGTTGTCGATCGATGGGGAAGGTATCGATTCACATACACTGCAGAAAAGTTAAATCGCCCGGATGCTGTTCCTTTCTTACCGTTTGGAGTTTGCTGCGACTCATTATTGAACATCATAGTCTCTGATTGTTGCAATGACTGTGTACATTTAATATCCGTGAATGGTGAGTTCCTGCATCTGTTGTTTGATAAGACAAGTGGGTTGTACCGTCCTGTGGCACTATCCATGAGCTCTGAAGGAAAACTGTATATAGGGGACAGAAATGGTATAAAAGTTTTCGAATTGGACAGTCATAGATCATCTGTAGAGGATGGAAAAGGTTCAAGGGCTAACAGTTTCTCATCAGTAGGGCAATACAGGATTTCTAATGACAATGAAAAACTGAAGAAGTTAGAGAGTTTTCAAGTTATGTGTAAATCAAAAAGCTCATTAAGTCTAAAATTGACAACAGCTGAAGGTAACAATCACAATTACAACTTTGGAGTAGGAACTCCTTCGAGTCGATCCAAGACACGGACTCTTTCAAACCTGCCAAGAAATAACCCAAACATTGCTGTGTCCCCGAACACGTCCAGAAATAAGGCAAGTACTTTACCAAGAGTCACTGCTTTACTTAGCAAATCAGTTTCAAATTTGAATACCATTGCTTCAACTAACAAGTCAGACATCGTAAAACCAGTATCATCATTCAAAACATCTACAGCGTCTTTGGCATCACCAAAAGTTTCTTCGAAGCATTCAACTGCATTAAAAGATAAACCAAACGCACTGATGACTTCTACATCCTTAGTTAACATTTCCCCTCAAGTTTCTAGATCACAGGCAAAATTAAATTCAGCCGCGCAGTTAACTGTATCAACAAAGACTACTTCTGAAGAATTATCGAACAAAATGAAAGAAGTATCGGTGTCCGCATCATCAAACAAATCATCGCCAGCTACGCTGGTGGTTTCATCATCAAATAAGCAACCAACATCATCACACATATCAAAAACTATTCAGACTTCAAATGCAGTAGCAAATAAACCAGTGGCATCAAAAACGACTATGTCATCAAAAGGGTCTGTGACGCCAAAATCGAATGTCACTGAAAAGGTTAAGTCAAAAGCTGGTGTTCTTTTTGTGGATTCAGCACCGGAGGCGCTTGAGTCCTCTAAAACATTGAACAACAATGTCGGTTCAAAAAAAGTAATTCGTGAAGAGACTCGGGATGGACAAGAACCTGCCAATGTTTCAAAACCAATTCAAGCAAATTCAGTGGAATGTGCAAATGAAAGGTCTGACAAGACCGAAATAATCGAACACACAGAAACAAAAACAAAAAAGGAAGATCCTTTACAAAGTAAATCGTGTACGGACATTAACAAAAGGATACCTTTAAAAGTGTCTGATGAAGACAATCCATCGACAAAATCGTCAACCTTAAGTAAAAAGAAAGTAAGAGATTCTAACATTATTGAGTCTACAAGAATATAACCGAGATATGTGTTTTTAAATTCGTGGCATCTTTATGGAAATTTATAGTGAAAATCAAGGAAAACATCTAACATTACACAGAATATAATATATTATGTATATAATGAAAGATGCTCTTCTTATCATCTTTGTGGAACCTTTTAAACTTATGTAAGGTGCAATAAGTTATTTCAAAATTATTCTAATAAGAAACTTGCATTGTTGTGCAGTTTATTGACTATAACTTTTACGATTTCAGTATGAAACTTTTATTTTGAAAAGGAAGCACTTGTGATCTACATTTTAAAGAGAGTAAATTTCCAAAAAAGGAAGCAATGGGACTCATTTGGTTTGTAGAAAAGTAATTTCTTAAATTACAGTGATATGCAAGGGGTCTTAGAGTACGGTTGTAAACGTGCTTGGTTTGGACTTTTAACAGGTTAATTGTTTAATTTTAGCAATTTATATTGAGATCATTCACTTTCTTTTAACAAATCCAACAACAACACTTTCAATCAAAATCTTTATCTTTATATAATAAAAAAAATGAAACCCCAATTTGCAAAGAAGATTATGCTGCAAAAATAATTTATCAATTACCCTTTGAAACAGTTTGTCCAATATCTTTGTTCAGAACCTACAATTAAAATACACATTACCCATGTATGAACATTGCAATTATAGTTGGATAATTTAAACTTACAATTATTGTTTCTTGTACATTTCATTTTATTATTTTTTTATATTCGTTATTAAAGAGTACATATGTAGAACACATGTATTATGTACAGTTATCAAACTGTATACAAGTGGCATCGTGTATTAAACTTTATGATTACAATGATGCATTACAAGTATGATTACAATGATCATTTTAATTATTGACAAAGTACTTATAATTCTGAAATGCGCCATCAGAGGCATGAAACGTCACTTCATTTATGTTTTTATGATTTTTGTGAAAAAAAAATGTGGTGTTTATTTTTAAAAAGACTGCTAATTCATAATTAATTTTTAGTCTTTTTTTTAAAGAACATTAGTACATGGAGAATTTTAATCGTCCATTTCTTCCAGAATCCCTTGCTGATCAAGTCTTTGCTAAATATAACTGATAAAATTTAAAAAAAAAAAAAAAAAAAGTAAATTATCCTTATGAACTATCCTCATCAAATACCCTTATGAACTATTCTCACTAAATATCCTACAAATATATACTTTTTTTTCTAAATCAGGTTATGTTTTATATTATAATTATAATATCAACAACTTCATAACCAAAATATGTGCTACATGTATATCAACGTCATCATATAGATTAAAATCAGTATATTCATTTAAAAAAAAAAAAATAAATACATGTATCATTATCAGTGGTAGCAATTGAGGTAAGACATGAAAATAGACTGTAAGAATTGCACAAAAGAAAGATCAAAGTATGGCTAGGGCTCCATTTTGATCATGTCGATAATATGAACATTTAGAAAGGTGAAATCGCGATAGTTTGAAAAGTAAATCCCTCAGCTGATCCCTAGTTCAAAACAAGTGTTCAATTATTTATTATTATTTTTATATATCTTTATTTATTATTTAAAATATCAATGAATTTTTATCATCAGAGATGCATGATAGTAAAATGTTAGACAATTTCCAGGGTTCGTAAACTTCAAATGAATTTTCACTGAATTATAAATACATTTAAAAAAAAAGTTTATTTTGGAGAACACGAATATCAACCGAACTTGTCTTGTTTTCATCAATCGAACTTGATTTATTTTGTAAAGGCAATTGAGTCTAATAAAAATGCAACACATATACCAAATGTATTTTAAGACTGAAGAACAATAATTATAAATTGACGGAAATGTAACAACTTTATGAACTTCCTGTGAATCTTGTGTTTTGCTATCACAAAAAAAAAAAAACAACATAAAAACAATTAATTAAATTCTATTCTCATTTTGACACAGGCTTTAACGCAATGAACCAACGCAATGTTCTGTTATTCCTAAAGGGAAAATATTGATTCGGGTTTATGTTAGTAAATTCCGCATAGGTTGATTGATTGTATGTTGTTTTACGTCCCATTCGAGAATTTTTCACTCATATAGAGACGTCACCATATACCGGTGAAGGGCTTCAAATTTTGACCTTTATTCGGCACTCAGGGCCTTGAGCAGTGAGGGATCTTTATCGTGCCAACGCCTGCCGTGACACGGGGCCTCGGTTTTTAAGGTCTCATCCGAAGGACCCGCAACTTTCACTTCAAAGTGCCGAGCGCCTGCATAGATTGAAATACGTTATCAACGTCATCGTCGTGAATTCATGACATCAAATGTAGATGTATTATGATGCTTTTCAACCAATTAACAATAGATTTAAACAAAGACAAAAGATACATAAGAATGATTAGTCACACTCAGTGTATTTCTGCATCATCAATTAATGCTACATGTACATCATTCAAATAACCTCAATGTCTGATCATGAAAGGTAAATCTGATTACAGCAATGATAAGTAAATAGAATCCCTGCATATTGCGGGAAGTCCTTGGGAGTAAATTAGGGCTGGGTATTGTCCAGAACTTTCGTATTGCGATATATTGCAATATTTTTAACTGTATTGCAATAGGTATAGCAATATTTCAACGAAAATTAAAATGGCATTTTCTTATTTATTTATATCAACTTCCATTTACATGCAGAATGTACAAATCTATGTTAAGTAAGCAAAAGGGAAAAATCCGATTGATTTAATTACAGTTATGCACTGAAATACACCCATACAACAGCTTCTGTCTTACTGTTTGGCTTAATTACAGACCTTTCTGACAGTGTTTTTTTATATTTAATGATAAATTTCCCGAGTGTATATGTATATGTAGATTTGGAGACTAGCTCTTTAACAATCTATTGTATTTACCATGGGTGTTAATTGTGTCGTAATTAATGACCTGTTTTTGTATTCATATTAAGCAGAATTTATTCTACATGACTAGAAGAAGTCTCATGCTGTAGCCCTCCATTCGAGATTTAAATACATCGATGACTTTTTATCAATTAACAATATTCATTTTGATTCCTTCTTTGTTTCGATATACATGTATCCCACTGAACTCAAAATAAAAGACATCACAGAGTCTGACACAACTGCTTCATATTGGGATGGATGATGTAGTTAAGACATTGATGACATATCTTATGATGAATGTGCTCACCTCAACTTTTCTATCATTAAATTCCCTTGTTTATATGTAGCAATTTATATACCATTGTCTCCTGCGTATGGAGTTTATGTCTCCCAGTTGATTCGATACTCAAGGGCAAGTACAATTTTTGGAACAAGGCAGGATACTGACAAATAAATGATAATACAAGGATATCAACAATCTCGGTGAAAGTCAGTATTTCGTAAATCCTATGGTCGATACAATGACATCGTTTACAAATACAATTTGTCATTAGGTCGAAATTACCTGACGTCTTCATACAATTTTAAGCCAATCTTTTCACACTGAATTGTCTAGGGATTTTTCCGTTTATCCGATCATGACAAGTAGCACAAGGCGGGTATCACAGATTTACACCTCCTTGGCACCTAGCTGATTCCAGCACTGTTTTCATAGGTCCGTGTTACTACAATACTACAACGACTCTTTAAATTACTTTGGAAAACAAAATTCTTTCTTGCATCATATTGATTACTGAAGATATGGTATACAAGGACTTATTAGCAAATACAATGTATCAGAAGTCAAATAGTGACAGACGTTTCGTTTAACTGATCAGGACAAGTAGCATATTGCGGGTGTGACCGGTCTACATGGGATGCTTACTCCTCTGTGGCACCTAGTCCCACCTCTGATGTTTTTAGAGGTCCGTCTTTGCTCTGCTTCCAGTTTGTACTGTTTCAATGGACTCCTGAGTTTGATTACTGTTCGTTACCTTCATATTTCTTTTTATACATATACATGTATATTCAATTTCCAATCCACATCATTTAACAGATATTTCTTGCAGTTGATATGTATTTTAATGTTCAAAAACACAACTGCGTAAAATGTTCACATGGAAAAGTTACTGAAAGTTAAACAAGATGAGTTTGTAAAACACTGATCCCCCCCCCCCCATGACAACGCATTGCCAAGTTTTGTAACTCATTGCCAAGCTTCTCAAACAAATGCAAGTCAAATTCTAAGGTCAAAAGGTAAAAGTGTTGGTACCCAAAGAAAGGATTTGTCACAAGGAATACACATGTGAAATATGAAAGCCCTTGCATCAACCATTCAAAAGATATTGCCAAGGTTGTAGTTTTTTTTCAAAAGTGGGCCATACTCCAAGGTCAATGTCCAAGATCATAAATAATGGTACCCAAAGGAATCTTTTGTCAAAAGAAATGTACATGAGAAATATGAGGGCACTAGCACCAAACGTTCAAAAAATATTTCCGTGGTTAAAGTTTGGTAAAATTTTGCAAAAGTGGGTCAAACTCCATCAAGAGGTTAAATATTGGTACCAAAAGAAATGTCTTGTCACAAGGACTACACAAGTAAAATATGAATTCCGTAGCTCCAGCAAAGCAAATGTTGTGGGCAATATTAAAAGTTAAAGTTTTTGCAGACGAACAGACAGGCGGGCAGACCAAACACTATAGGTACTGAATCTTTGATAATCCGTGGGTTTTTATTTCTTCTTCAGCAAATTTATATTCACTATATCTTTGAAATAATTATTACACATGGGCTGTATTTGAAAATACTTTCCTCTTATCAAAGAGGTGGAAGGCTTGCATGTTCATTTAAAAAATCTAAGTCACTGGCTTCTGTCCCTTGCCCAATTTCGATGAATTTAAAATAATTTTTTTCTTCTTTTGTTTATTTCTTTTCATTACCCCATTTGAAGTTTGTCTATTAACATAAAAAGGGGAAGTATACATAAACTTAGCGAAGTCCTTTAAACTCTTTGAATGAAATATGGAGATAACGAAGAGTATCTAAGCTCATAGTCCATTTAAACAATACAAATCGGGAGTAGAACAAACACGAACCTCCAAAAACATCAGAGGCGGGATCAGGTGCCATGGAGGAGTAATCATCCCCTGTCGACCGGTCACACCCGCCGTGTGCTCCTTGTCATGATCGGTTTCAGTTTGCAATGGCTTAACAATTAGTATGAAAAACGTCAGTCAGCATTTGATCCAATGATAGACGGTATTTGCCGACATCGACCATAGAACTTGCCAAATGATGACTTCAAATGTTGATATCCTTGTTCTGTCAACTTGTTGCTTAATAACTTGCCTCGTTTTAAAAATTGATCGTATGTAGAACATGCTCTTGCGTATCGAATCAACTGAGAGACATAAACTCCATACGCAGGTGGGGTTTTGGAGGGAATAGTAAAAATAACAAGAAGTTTGTGAGCCAATGCTCACTAGTAATACCCCCGCTTTGATGTGAATACACAAGTTCAGTAATGGACAGACACAAGGATGAACAAGAAGTTGACATCAGATTCATACAAAAAAGAATCCCACCATATTGCAGGCCTAAACAAAGAGTGTGCTAAAATTTCAAGCATCTGCAATTAGTAGTTGCTGAAAAAAATGCGACAAAATTTTGTTCTAAATGGTACGGACAGATGCACAGATAAACAGGAAGTTGATATCAGATTCATACAAAAATTAATCCCACCATATGACATGCCTAAACAAAGAATGTGCTAAAATTTCAAGCATCTGCAATAAGTAGTTGCTGAGAAAACTGCCACCAAAATTTATGTATGGTACGGACAGATGCACAGATAAACAGGAAGTTGACATCGGATTCGTACGAAAATGAATCCCACCATATGGCATGCCTAAACAAAGTGTGTGCTAAAATTTCAAGCATCTGGGATGAGTAGTTGCTGAGAAAATTGTGACGAAAATTTTGTTACGGACAGACAGACAGCTAGACAGACAGACGGACAGACAGACAGACAGACACACAAGGGTAAAACAGTACGTCCCCCTCTCCTTCGGAGCGGGGGTATAACAATTGATGAAAGTTTATTGACAATTTTTACCATGTTTTCTTATTTCCATGAGAATTAGTAACTGTGTATAAAGAGTATTTCAAATAGTTTTACAAGAGGTATGTTCACATAGATCATATGTAACTAGTTATAATTGTAACGGGGACCGTTACAGATGTTCCCCAAACGCTCCCCAACTCCCTTTTGGTGTCTTATTTCCTGTAAGCTTCATTAAATAAGGCAATTAAGTATATTGGTCATATAACGCATTTCACGCGCGCGCACGTGCATGCATATGCATGCATGTGCATGATGATCATGTCGTCTTGTCTACACTTTAAATACATATAAATATTTTGAGTATCAAAGCATTTCATCAAAAAATTTCAAAGTTACGACTATATCAAGTAAATTGGTCATTTTACGCTTTGCGCGTGCGCGCACGTGCATGCATGTGCATGTTGACCATGTCATCTTGTTCATACTTTTAATATATCCTTATATTCTGAGTATCAAAGCATTTTATCAAAAAATATAAAAGTTACAGCTATATCAAGTATATTGGTCATTTTACGCATTGCACGCGCACGCACGTGCATGCGCGTGCGCGCAAAATGACCTTCGTTCCGCAAATCTACATAACATGCCTAGTAACCCTAAAAAGGTTTCACCTCAATCGGATGTGTAGTTTCGGAGATCACTCACGGACAAAAAAGTACCCAGGAAGAAAAATAATAATAATAATAATAACTAGTTACTTATTGCCTAGGCAATAACAGGTCTTCCGTTTTCTTGACTTCTTTAAAAAAAACCTCACGATCATCTCAATAAGATTACTCTAAATAATAACAAAAGTTATCTCAAGGCTTCCAAAGATATGTAGATACAGATAAAAACAAACGGAATTACTTTTCTGTTTTCTTTATGTACTTCGTCATGAACGGGAGTGCTCCAAACGAATAAAATGTATAAAAATAATTTGCATAGTCATGGTGTATCTAACATCTGCATTAGCCAAACATTTCTGCAAAAAGAAAAAACTTTAAAAATTCACTTTTTTGCATCGCTTCCTGTCACGACCGGAAGTGACGACAACGTACGATTTTTACATGATGTAGATAAACTGGTAACTAACTATAAGTTCTGAAAGTTTTCGACTTCAGTCATGTAGTGTTTTTAAGCATTTAGGTGAACAAAATCTCAACTTGAGGACAGAAAAACACGCGACCGGAAGTGCATTTTCCTAAGATGGTTGACTTCACACTAGACAATTGCAGTCTCAATAACATATGTAAAAATCATTTCAAAAACTTTATCAATAAGTGATATTTTTGGGAATGTTAAAAATCCCAATAACATAGTTTCTCTCTTATTACCGGAAAGTGTCGTTTTTTTGTTTCCAGTGAGACCAACACATATAGAGACTGTGAAAGAGATTCAATTATATGATGCAAGTTTTATTTCAAAAGTGAAAAGTTGAAATTTTCGATTTCTTTGATCACTTCCTGTAACGACCGGAAGTGACGGCTGACGCTATTAACCCAAAGAGTTTTGCCTACTCATTAAGTTCTATTACTCATATAAATTTGGTGTCTTAATCTCTTACCGTTTCTGAGATCTCACTTTCACAAGTTCTTATTTTGCGGACAGTAAAACATGCGACCGGAAGTGAATTTTACCAAGATATTTGACGTTACTCTAGACATTTGCAGTCTAAATAACATATCTAAAAATCATTTCAAATACTTCATCTATAAGCGATATTTATTGGAAAGTAAAATACTCAAATTATGTAGTTTTTCTCTTATAACCGGAAGCTGACGTTTCTGTTTCCGGTGGGACTAACATATTTCGAAACTGTAAAACAGATGCAATAATGCGATGCAAGATTTAATTAAAATAAGAAAAGTTAAAATTTTCGATTTTTTTTATCTCCTCCTGTGACGACCGGAAGTGACGGCTGACGGATTTAAACATATACTGCAAACGTACTTGTCATGATCTATAATCCCTAAAAGTTTGAGGTCTTAATCTTTTACAGTTTCTGAGATATCGTCCGGACATGATCTCTTTTGAAAAAAACGGAAATTGGACATATTTGAAGACCGGAAGTGAATTTTGCAAAATCCTTAAAAATGTTTTTAGTTTATTTTATTTGTCATAATCCCTGAAAGTTTCAAGAAAATCCATCGAGCCATCTCTGAGAAATCGCTTGGACAAAAAACGGGAAAAAAATAATAATAATAATAAACAGTAGAATCACTATAAGGTCTTCCGTCTGAAACGGAAGACCTTAATAATAAGAAACAGAGTAAAAACAATATGTTCCCAAACTTCGTTTGGGGAACATAATAACAAGTTATAATTGTAACGGGGACCGTTACAGATGTTCCCCAAACGCTCCCCAACTCCCTTTTGGTGTCTTATTTCCTGTAAGCTTCATTAAATAAGGCAATGAAGTATATTTGTCGTTTTTTGCATTTCACGCGCGCGCACGTGCATGCATGTGCAGTATGACCATGTCATCCCGTCTATACTATTAATGTATCTTTATATTCTCAGTATCAAAACATTTTATCAAAAATATATAAGTTCCGGCTATATCAAGTATACTGGTCATCTTAGCATTGCGCGCACGCGCACCTGCATGCATGTTCATAATGACCATGCCATCTTGTCTACACTTATAATATGTCTGTTTGTTCTTAGTATCAAAGCTTTTCATCAAAAAATATAAAAGTTACGGCTATATTAAGTATATTGGCCATTTAACACATTGCACGCGCGCACATGTGCATGCATGTGCATGATGTCCACATCATCTTGTCTACACTTTTAATATATCTGTATATTCTTAATATCAAAGCTTTTCATCAAAAAGTATAAAAATTACGACTATATTAAATATATTGGTCATTTAACACATTGCACGTGCGCGCACGTGCATGCATATGCATGCATGTGCATGATGACCATGTCATCTTGTCTACACTTTTAATATATATAAATATTTTGAGTATCAATTCATTTCATCAAAAAATATAAAAGTTACGACTATATCAAGTAAATTGGTCATTTTACGATTTGCGCGTGCGCGCACGTGCGTGCATGTGCATGTTGACCATGTCATCTTGTCTACACTTTTAATATATCCTTATATTCTGAGTATCAAAGCATTTCATCAAAAAATATAAAAGTTACAGCTATATCATGTATATTGGTCATTTTACGCATTGCACGTGCACGCACGTGCGTGCACGTGCGCGCAAAATGACCTTCGTTCCGCAAATCTACATAACATACCTAGTAACCCTAAAAAGGTTTTAACTCAATTGGATGTGCAGTTTCCGAGAACACTCGCGGACAAAAAAGTACCGGAGAAGAAATAAGAATAAAAAAGAATAATAATAATAACTAGAAACTCATTACTAGTAATGAGAAGGTCTTCCGTTATACTACTTCCTGTTTGCATCAACATGTCTTTTCCAACTTCGGTATTAGCCTAAAACTTATGTAGAAACAAAATAACTTAAAAAAAATTTCTTTTTTGCTTCGTTTCATGTCACGACCGGAAGTAATGACGACACATGATTTTTACACGATGCAAATGAACTGATGACTGACTATAAGTCCTGAAATTTTTAGACTTCAGTCTATTATTGTTGCCGAACAATTGTGAGAACAAATTCTAATTTTGAGGACAGGAAAACACACGACCGGAAGTGAACTAAATAAAAATCTCTGAATTTTCTCTTGACTTTTGCAGTATCTACAACATACGTAAAAATTATTTCAAATACTTATATATAAGTGATATTTATGAGAAAGTTAAACAACGAAATAACGTAGTTTATCTCTTAAGACCGGAAGTTTAAAGTTTTTGTTTCCGGTAGAATCTAACATATTTTAAACAGCGAAAGAGAAGCAATAAAGTGATGCAAGTTTTAATTTTAAAAGTAAAAGTTCAAATTTTTGATTTCTTTGATCACTTTCTGTGACGACCGGAAGTGACGGCTTACGCGTTTAACCCTATATGTTTTGCCTACTCACCAAGGTTTATTACTCCTATAAGTTTAGTGTCTTAATCTCATGCCGTTTCCGAGATCTCTCTGAAATAAGTTTTAATTTTGAGGACAAGAAAACACGCGACCGGAAGTGAATTTTACTAAGATATTTCACGTCACACTAGACATCTGCAGTCTCAATAAAATATATTAAAATCATTTAAAGAATTCTATCTATAGGTGATATGTATGGGAAAATTAAAAACTCCTATTATGTAGTTTTTCTCTTATAACCGGAAGTTGTCGTGTTTTGTTTCCGGTGGGACCAACACATATCGTAACTGTGAAAAAGATACAATTATATGATGCAAGTCTTATTCCAAGAGAGAAAAGTTGAAATTTTTGATTTCTTTGATCACTTCCTGTGACGGCCGGAAGTGACGGCTGACGCTCTTAACCCAAATGGTTTTGTCTACTCCTCAAGGTCTAATACTCCTGTAAGTTTGGTGTCTAAATCTCTTACCGTTTCTGAGATATCACTGGGACAAGTTCTCATTTTTCGGACATTTAAACGCGCGACCGGAAGTGAATTTTACAAAGATATTTGACGTTACTCTAGACATGCAGTCTTGATAACATATTCAAAAATCAGTTCAAATACATTATCTATAAAAAATATTTATGGGAAAGTAAAATACTCAAATTATGCAGTTTTTCGCTTATAGCCGGAAGTTGACGTTTTTGTTTCCGGTGAGACTAACATATTTCGAAACTACAAATAAAATGCAATAAAGTGATGCAAAAAAAGATTCAAAAAAGAAAAGTTGAAATTTTCGATTTCTATTATCACTCCCTGTGACGACCGGAAGTGACAGCTGACGCTCTTAACCCAAATGGTTTTGCCTACTCCTCAAGATCTATTAACCATATAAGTTTGATGTCTTAATCTCTTACCGTTTCTGAGATATGACCGAGACAAAATATTTTTGAAAAAAAAAACGGAAATCGGACATATCTGACGACCGGAAGTGAATTTTGAAAAAATGAAAAAAACGCCTGGGGGTATTTTCATTTTCTATTATCCCTGAAAATTTCAAGAAAATCCGTCCAGCCATCTCTGAGAAATCGCCCCGAAAAGAAAAGGGGAAAAAAAAATAATAATAATAACTAGATACTTATTGCCTAGGCAATAACAGGTCTTCCGTTTTCTTGATTCTTTTGTCAATTGGTTTGAAAAAAAAAGCTGAAACTGAAAAAAAAAATATTCTCCCAGCAGGGATCTAACTCAAAACCTTTGGTTTGTAAGGCAGGCACGCTAACCACTAGACCACGTATTCCGATGAAAATGGAGGTAGTAAATTAATTGTTTAGGAATAAATAGGAATAAAAGCACGTGTTCTTTTGTTTGTTATGGAATGTAGTGATCAGAATTGAATAGATTGAAAAACACGATTGGTGTATAATGCAAATACAGATTTTCGGTTTAAAAAAATATTTGAGTTTGTCTATAATTGGAATGCATTGAGTTAATCATTCAGAGCCTATGATGCATTAGAACTGCAGTGTCGAGACTTTGATTACAAATATATGAAAATGTCGGATCGGGTTCGGATGTGACTGAATATCCTGAAATAATAGGTAAGATTAAAATAAGCATCGCTGTGTGGGTTGAATTAAATGTAAGTAGCATAAATTAAAATTTCATATATGCATTTTAGGAAGAAAAAGGTGTCAATGAGAGCGTGAAAATTTATTTGCTAGTAAAAAAATCCCTGTTTTCGACATTCATTCGATTAATATTAATTCTAAATAAAATTGAAATAAATTCCACATACTAGAGAAAGCAAGAATGCTTGGTGTTAAAATATCATATCATATCAAGAGAATCGAGTGCTATTCATAACAACTGAAGAAATAAGCGAGAAAAGCTTTAATTAATTTTTATGTTCATCGGCAGCTAAATTTCAGATACGAAAAAAGATGCAGTGTTTGCCGTTAACATTCATAATTTCTATATACTTCAGAGATTCACCATCAATTTTTCAGGAAACTTTCTTTCAGGTATCTTCTGCAAAACCCCGAAATTTCATGTCGATCCGAGTTGTTGTATGAGTTCTAGAGAAATATTCTAGGCTGATATTAATCTGACTTTTTTTTATTTTTTTATTTTTTTTATTTTTTTTTTTTTTTTTTTGGTAAGGGGAGGGGGGAAAGAGGAGTAAATTAATTATTGATTCTGACCTTTTGGTCAAAGGTCAAGGTCATCAAAGGTCAAGGTCAAAATCAAAGGTCAAGGTCATTGAGAAAATCCCGGAAATAAATTTACTTTCTATGTTTTTTTTTTCTTACTTCATCAAGACTGAATTTACTCCAAACAAATAAAATGTTCATTCTACACCTAAATCATTCAAAACTGATTCTCCCTGAAAGTTTCCATGAAAAACTACTCATGTTTGAAACAACTTCCAGTTTTTCGGCCGGCACTTCCAGCGAAAATAATTTGCACGGTTTTAGTCTATCTAACATATGCATTATCCAAACATTTCTGTAAAAAGAAAAAAAAACTTGGAAAATTCACTTTTTTTTTGCATCAAGACGGAAACTGACGGCAACGTACGATTTTCACATGATGTAAAAAGACTGGTGACTGACTATCAGTCCTGAAGTTTTAGACTTCAGTCGTTCACTGGTGCTGAGCAATTAGGTGAATAAAATCTCATTTTGAGGGCAGGAAAATACGCAACCGGAAGTGAATTTTACTAAGATGTTTGACGTCAATCTAGACATCTGCAGTCTCAGTAACATATATACAAATCATTTAAAGAACTCTATCTATAAGCGATAGTATGGGAAAATCCAAAAATCCTATCATGTAGTTTTTCTCTTATAACCGGAAGTTGTTGTTTTTTGTTTCGGGTGGGACCAACACATATCAAGACTGTGAAAAAGATACAATTACATGATGTAAGTCTTATTCCAAAAGAGAAAAGTTGAAATTTTTGATTTCTTTGATCACTTCCTGTGACGACCGGAAGTGACGACTGACGCTCTTAACCCAAATGGTTTTGTCTACTCCTCAAGGTCTATTATTCATAAAAGTTTGGTTTCTAAATCTCTTACCGTTTCTAAGATCTCACTCCGACAATTTCTCATTTTGCGGACATCTAAACGCGCGACCGGAAGTGAATTTTACAAAGATATTTGACGTTACTCTAGACATTTGCAGTCTTGATAACATATTTAAAAATCAGTTCAAATACGTTATCTATAAAAAATATTTATGGGAAAGTAAAATACTCAAATTATGTAGTTTTTCGCTTAC